>NW_011628055.1:0-42984 GCF_000512975.1 Sesamum indicum | reverse complement strand
TTAATCTAATTTGAATTTTTATAAAGAAATATAATTTCATATTTTTAGAGGGATTTATACGAAATAATCTTATAGTACATAGGTCTATATTAATTGTATTGACTTTTGGTCTAAGGTACGACCAATCATATGCAGCAACGTCAAATGTAAGACCGACTGCACCCACATGCAATGCTAACAAGTTCCATTTTTCAACAATTTGAATGTTGAAACCCTCCCCATTCTTTTCTTTTCTTTTTTTCTTTTTTAATAAAAAGAATTAAAATTGATTCAATTCCATCTTGTTCTCTATAATTTGTTGGTAACTGCCATGTGCATAACTCCCATGTATTTAATTTATTTTATAATAGTGCCCACGAAATATTATTTTAATAGTCAGACTGGTGTTTTGTATTTAAAAAATTATGGATTGGAGTTTAATAAATGAGATTGTATGTACATTTTTGTATAATTTCTTATTTAATTTGCTTTCTTAACATTTTAATATTTAAATACTTAGTGAATGATGTAAAGAATTTTATTTATATAAATAAATATTTTTATAATAAAAAATTTAAATTATAATTCAAAATTCAAAGAGAATAGGAGAGAGAGAGAGAGAGTTTTATTTATTAATTTGGGGTTTGAGAATTCAAACATGAAACTGCTCTATTTTGTAATACGTACACAGCCGTAAAGGTACATTGCATCTTTGGTTCAAGATTCTCTTCTTATCTTTTGTATTAGTCTATTCTCGCCAAATTCATCTTGGACTTGGAAAATAAACTGGAAATTTTTGTTTTTAAAATCTACCTACTTTGTGTGTGTGTGTGTGTGTGTGGGTTTTTTTTTTTTTTAAATCAATGTCTCATGACCCAGCTACTACTTTATTTTTTATTATATTTATTTAATTTGGAATTTATTGTACAAAAAGTTGATGGGTACGTACAATATAATCTACGAACGTCAAATTTTGTATTAAAATTGAAATATTTGGCATTGAAATAAACCCATATACCATTGCATCATATCAACAATGGTGGAAAATAAAAACATTGTTTGGTGGTCCATGGCTTTATGCATGTGTGAATCTTCTTGAGATAAAAGATGGAATTTCCGACAAAATATCTGCATGTTTTGTGCTGCAGTAAGTGTTCCAATATGGTGTTTGGATGCTTTACATTTTAAGCTGCACAATTGCTTACAATTATAATTTTTGGCGCAAAACATATGCTCCAGCCAATAATGTCATCTTAGTAGATCTCGATCGTCAAATAAATAGCTCTAGTTGTAGATTTTTTACCTGACGATGAGATTTGTGAATCATTAAATTAATACATAATAATTATATTATTTGTGATTCAGTAACTGATGTTGCGACAAATTTAGGACAGCTCAAGTATTTTCCTTTTTGCACATGTCCCGATCATGACTTATGATCAGTGTACATTCTCTTCACAAGGTTGCTCCATCACAACATTAATGCATGTGGAATTATGAAAGGGATGGTATGGAAATTCCTTCTTATCCGTTTAGGTAGAGAAGTAAACCTCGTATTAGAAAAATAGGTAAGTTACAATGAGTTGTTCATAAATTTATCTTAATTATAAATATTTTTTTTATTATTTAAAAAATTACAAATACCCTTCTGAATATACAAATATCCTAACAAACATCCCCCTACAATAAGTTATCACAAAAGAATATTTGTAATTTTTCAACTTGAGGGAGTATTTGTAATTAAATAAATCTCAGAGGAGTTTTTTGTAATTTACCCTAAAGTATATGCAGAGCTATTTATGACTTTTTTTTTAAAGAATTTAAAAAATTCAACTTTAATGACCATATGTGTCTTATTTTTTATTAAATGAAAAAGACAATTATATAATTACGTAAGTAATATCAATAAATTGAAAATGTATAATTTGGTTAAATTGAGAAATAAATTACGATAAACTCACATTAGTGAGACACAAACTCTTATTTTCAAACTTATTTATTGAATTTCAATTTTAACCACTAAATTAAAACGTTATTAGTATTCAGGTGTCTTTGTCTTAAGTATGCAACTGTCTGAAGCAAATTAGTTAAGGATTATTAAAAAATAAATAAAAGAAAAGACAAAAGCAAAATAATTAAATAATACCACTTGACAGGGTAAGTTGGATTTGATTAGTTAGTTCAATATTTGAAAGCGCATTACTAATCTACTTTTTCTCATGTCGACGGTATAAGCATGCGACCAAAAACGCTTTTTTTTTAAACGAAAAGTTGTCAAATTGGGTTGGACGTGAGGATCCACATCAATAATTTCAACAAGTGGGAGTATGCACAATAATTGCATGTGATAATTCTTAATTAAATATATAATTAAATTATCACTAATCATTTTATTATTAAGATACGATATTAATGATTAATGATTTGCTAAAATAATAAGTTTCACAAATTTAACATTATTACACCATTGTTGTATTTGAAAGAATCATTATAATTATTGTAATAAAAAAAACATTTTTTTGTCACTTAATATATATAAATGATGATAATTTTTAATTAATTAGCACTTCACATATTGTCCAGAGCATATTTTCTTTTATAAGTGGTAGATCACCTGGGTCACTTCATAAAATTATGGGGATTTTAAATAAAACAAAAATTTCCTTACCACAATAGAATTAAGTTGAATGTTTTATTAGTTTCCACACTATAATTATAATTGCAATTTTTCCAAATATCTGAATTATCAGTGAAAGCCATATCTGATGTGGATAAAATTCATTAAATTCTTGATATATCCTTAAAGTTAGAAGAATTGTTTAAATAAGATATGATCGGGATCGGTATGACTTAACTTGCCCAAACAGGTATTTGGAAGCATGATCCTAGGATGATGGGCATGTGATGTTGGATAGACGAGAGTTTACGATTGAAATTTTCTTATAAATACCTTATTTAGAAAACAATCAAGTAATGCATTTATGAAGTTCTTTATTTAATTTCTTACCACGACCCCCATGCTAATTTGAATGAGAGTTGTTACGGGAACCATCCCTTATAACTCTATGCCCCTTTGTCGGGGATTGTGAACTTATTAGATTTGGAGGTATTTTTGTTTATGTATTTTTAAAAACAGTAATCGAATTCATGTATTAAAAAATTATAAATGGTCGCCATGCATTTTTATTTGGGTCAGATATGACTCTGCCCGACCCAATGGGAACTTGGAAGCATGATCGTCCAATGACGGACATGTGGTGCCAGATAAACGACTCCGTGTACGGTTCAAACTTCCTTATAAATACGTCATTCAAAAGTCAACTAGATAAGCCTTTAGTACGTTTGTGATTTTTGGTATCTTATCACGAATGTAGTATTGACTTGTGCAATAAAATTTACAAGGACCATTACTTATAACCGTAATCCGTTATCTATTGCCAACTTGATTAAATTTGAATATATATTTTTGTATTTTGAGATGAAAATGGTAATCGAATTCAAAAATATAAAAAAGTCCTAAACTCAATTTTTTATCACTTTCCCTTTCTCCAAAAAAAAATCCGAATTCCAGCACGTGACTTTTCTATCTCGATTTCCCAAAATGTGAAAATGATTTTGAAATTACTTGCACCATCATCATAAAAATAAAAATATGCCATAAAATCAATAACAAATATAAATAATATTTAGGTGAGGTGGACTCAATCTGACACCAAACCCGACATCTTATCCTCCAATTCTCCCCCACTTGTTCTTCTCATTAACCACGTGATTCTATTCCACTGTCAATATTTTTGGAACTTTCAAAGAAACACCCCAACATAAACATAATCATATTGCAAATTGAATTTTATAATATAATAAAATCCACTAAGTTAAATCTTTTTAATACCCCCAATTCCCCACGGGTGCATGCACCTTCCTACATCTTTCTCTCTCTTCACCCTATATATACACCCACCCCATCTCTCCTCCCAAAATTCAGAAAAAAAACTCATCTTGATTTTCAATTCTTTCTAATAGTATCTCAATTAATTTCCTTGAGAATTTTAAGAAAATCCCAGATTCTTGATTCCCCATTTGCTGAATTTATCGGAGCTTCATGTACCAGCCGATTTTCAGTGAGATGACGGCGGCGGAGTTGCAGTTTCCGGCGCCGTTGTATTGCCGGAGCTCGAGTTTCAGCAGCCTCATGCCTTGTTTGACGGAAACATGGGGTGACTTGCCGTTGAGAGTTGACGACGCTGAGGATATGGTTATTTACGGGCTTCTTCGGGACGCCGTTAATGATGGATGGAAACCCTTCAACGATGTTAAAGACGAGCCCAGGTTTGAGGTTGTGCCAGAGATGAGCTTCGCTACAGTGAGGACGGAGTACGTCAATGCTCCGCCGGCCGTGACGGCGCCGGCGATGGCGCCCCGGCCGAAGGGGAGGCATTATAGAGGCGTGAGGCAACGGCCGTGGGGGAAGTTCGCGGCTGAGATAAGGGACCCGGCGAAAAACGGCGCAAGGGTGTGGCTTGGGACGTACGAGACGGCTGAGGAAGCGGCTTTGGCTTATGACAAAGCGGCTTACAGAATGCGGGGCTCGAAAGCTTTGTTGAACTTCCCACACAGAATCGGCTAGAGTGAGTCGCCGAAGCGGAGGAAGAAAGGTGCAGCGGGTGAGCAAGCCGAGACGGAGGTGGAGAGCCGATCCAGTGTGCAGCAAGTGGAGTGCGAAATGACGGCATTGCCAGCTGGCGGACAAGTAGTGGTGGCCTGAAAGTGAGCTGGATTCATGATAGGGCTTGTTTGGTTGTGTAAAGTAAAATGAGATTTTGGCCCTATGCTTGTAGTGGGCTAATTAGAAAAGGAAAAGAGAATGTGTAAAATGTGTGGTGTGCAAAAAAAATACAAATGAAAACAGTGGTGAATTGCAATTGGAAGAGTGGTTTGGACCCATTGAGATTTTTGTAAAATAGTATACTTCAAATCAGAATCCAATCAATTTTGAATCGATTTATTAAATATTTATCTAATTATATAATTATTATTTATATTTTTTTAGTTTAAATCCCTGAGTTTCATTTATTCGATCCTGGTAATGATAATCTATTTGGACTTAAATTATTTACTAATACATATACATATATACATATATACTAGCATAGAATTCGTGTTATGCATGATTATATATATTAAATGTGAGCCCCTAATGTAACTACTATGGTTGGCAAAACGTGAGTTGGTTAGAAAGCCCGTACTTATTTTTTTCACAAATAATCATTTTTTTTTTCTTTTGATCAATTATTTTATTTTTTATTTGATTAAAAAAAGATAATAAAATTTAAATTATGTGAACGCATTGAATGTACTTTAGTTGCTAGTATAGAAGAAATTATCCATGTAGCACCTAATCATACTTAGATCCTTTTTAAAGTTTAAAAGTTGCAATTTTTCTAAAAATGTTTAGAATTACACTCACGCCTCCTTAAAAAATTCTCCATTTGTAGTTGATCCTTTTTCTGTAAGAATTTGGATAGAAAATGCCGACATCATAAAAAAGAAAATTATATATTTCAATTCTATCATTTATTCAACATTCTTCTGTAATATCTTTATACTTATAAAGATGTAAATGTAATACATATGAAGTCAAAAGGGTGTAGCGATAATAAAATATTATTTTCAAATTATAACTGTTTGGTAAAGACTAGTCATGTTTTGGTGTTTATTCTCTCTCTTATATATAGGGTGAGGTTTGACATCATTGTTGCATCTATTTATTGAATCTGTCTTGTCTAAGTACTTCATCTAGTGGCTTAAGAAATAAATACAACAATTTCTGTTCACCTCACCCCATACATAGAAAAGGAAAAAAAGTATAAAAAGATAACTAGGTTTTTTCATTCAAAACAGCTACTTTTATCCAATAGTCACAATTTGATAATAATATTTTATTACAATTATATCCTTTAAATTTTTTATATATTATATTATTGAAAGAATGTTGAATGAGGGATAAAATTAAAAATTTATATAATTTTTTTCCTCATATCGGCATTTTCCATCTAAATTTTAATTGAAAGTATCAGTTTTGTAAATAAAAAATTATTGGAGGGGTGTATGCGTAATTTTAAATATATTTCAAAAAAAAAAAACAGAGTAATTTAGTACACTTCTCCTTTCCGTTCCGTAGAAATTAATCGAAAGAAAAATGCAGTTGATGCAGAAAAAAGTTCCCCATTACGTAAAAGACGAAAACGACCTCCATTAATAGACAAAATGTTCTTGGCATAGAAATTGTACAAGTACCATCATTTTCTGTTCATTGACTTTGATAATTTCATGGACAGAAGTCCATCAAAGGGATAATACGACTGATGTTGTTACATGATGTCTTGGTAAAGTTTATGAGAAATATTAAAACTAAATAAATAAATGTAATACGTCTCTAAATTTAAAAAGTCGGCAAGAATTTGATCCAAATACAAAAATGTTCAATTATGCGTAATTCAGAAATCGTGTAACCTAACAGGCAAAATAAAAAATCATAAAAACCACAACAAGAAGGTTCTAATTATAAGTCAGCAACATCGTAAAAGAAAAAATATGAAACTCGTAGGAGCATTCACGGTTTCAAAAGTTGTACTTAGGACATATAGGACTGATATTTAAATATAAATAGCAGAAATTGTAGGATTAATCACATAAATCAATGATCTCAAGACAAACGAGTGGTCATTATGAGTCCCACGTTCAAATCATAAAAGACTAGCTACTTATCCATCTTAAACAATACATAGAGGCCCACAACGGCTCACTTTCCTTGTTCTGTGTTTGGGCTCAATAGTATATCCAGGTTTCTTTTCTTTTCTTTTCCCTAACATTATTATCTTTCACAAAATTTAAATTTTATTTCCTATAACATTTATTATATTGTATGGGTTTGAAATTATATTATGCTATAGTGTGTAATATAGCTATATAAATGAATAGTTATAAAAGCTTTCAAGTGTGTGATCAATGTCCCAAGAAAAAGGATGTTGGGTCGGGGCCCTCTAGAAAGGTTGGCTTAGCAGGTAGGTTCAGAGTTAATTTGGGAGCCACATTCTCATATACAGACTCGGAGAGACAATAAGCAGGTGATTGCCGGGAGGATCTAAGATGATAACTATACATTGGGAATCTGGAGGAGATTTAATAAGGGATTAGTGCTTAGAAGATTCTATCCAAAATGGTTAGGACGCAACCAACTTCCCCAAAGGGGCTATACTCCCTCAACAGGCAGCGGGACAAACCCTATAAAAGGGGCATTCTGGAATAACACAAGTTTGCACCATCTATACCCACAACATACTGTTACTTGAAATCATTTTGCTACTACTTCCTCATTTTATACTATATTTTTTTTATTATTTTATTGATTTAAATGTTGGAATGCTGACATATTCTTTTTAGATTTTTGTTTCAATGCTTGTGGAAAAATTGAGCTCAGTCACCTCAAATTGAACTTATTCTAACAGGACGATTTTTCACTCGTATCAATAATATTAATATATACGACATAATGTTAATATTACTTTATAATAAAAGATGGAAAATATTAGATAGGCACCCTCGGATTCTCGTCTTCGGACAATAGCCCCCACCAAATGCCACCAAAAACTGAGGTGTCCGAAATCAAACCACCTCATCTCTGCATGCAACCCTTGCATGTTCACCACTTCAACACGTACCCCCTCTTCTTCTCCCTCTATTTAACCCCCATTCCCCCTCTCCTCCCACTCCACTACAACCCTCCTCAACCCACACTTTCTCCAATCCTTCTCTGCTAATCAAATAAAATGGCTGAGCAGTACGCCGGCGCCAGGCGGCCTGACATTGGCCGGAACCGTTATTGCGCTCACCATCGCCACTCCCCTGCTCGTGATCTTCAGCCCGGTGCTGGTGCCGGCCGCCATAACCGTCTTCTTGGTGATCTCGGGCTTTGTGGCATCCGGCGGATTCGGCCTGGCAGCGATAAGTATGTTGTCGTGGATCTACCGCTATGTGACGGGGAAAAAACCGCCGGGGGCGGAGCAACTGGACACGGCGAGGGACAAGCTGGCGAGCAAGGCTCGGGAGATGAAGGAGATGGCTGAGCAGTATACTACGGGGTCGCAGACGTCGTGATGGAGATGACCGTCTGTGTATGTATAATTGTGTTGTATGTATCTGCATTGCAAATTCATTCGTGGGGGGATTATTCGTTGTGTTGGTGTTGTGTGTGTGTATGTGTGTTGGGGTTTTTAAAATTTGTTGGTCGAGGGTGATTTGGGGGGTTTTAGTGTATGCGGTGAGTGGGAATGTTGGTGTCATTACGAGGTTGTAATCATCTTCTTGTAATCTTTATTCCTTTGGGGAAAATAAATGAGTTTTGAATTAACAGTCTTTCCAGACAAAACATTTTGTATGCGGATTCCACCACCATATATATGGTATCGTGAATGCAATGAGGTTTGTTTTCCTATTTGTGTTGGGATATGCTTTATGTTTATGTTGGGAACTTGAGCCTCTTCTTGAAGGGTGGTGTTGACTGCTCCATCAACTGCCCATGTGAAGGGTGTAAAAAAGCATTTGGTAGAAAGGAAAAGGAGGAGGGTGAGCATACATTTACATTTGTCACTACTGCTTATAAAAATTTGAACGATAAGGAGTCTAATACACAAATCATGTAATTATCTTCAACTTGACTAAACCCGCAATGCCCCTAAAATTAAATTTTGCATAAGCCCTCACATATGACTTGTCACAATTGCCAAATTAAGCTCTTTTGATCAACATAAAAAAAGATACAACCTTATTAGCCCACATACATTAACTAAAGAAAGAGGCCAAACCAAACGGCTCAAGCTTGAGACGGCTTGTTTGGTTGATCCTGTCTTCCATTTCAGGACTCAAATAGTTCTTCCAATCCCCAACCTCACCTTTCCTGAAAAAACTACTGTTTGGCACATTGGACAAAACGGATCCATTCCTATTCACCTCCAAATTCTTCAGCCTCTCCAAACAGCACCTCTCAACAACCTCCTCAACCTCTGCTTCACTCCCAAATGGCCTCCCCAAGAATTCACCCATCTTTGAGATCTACAAAAATAAGACAACATTAGTGATTATAAAAAAAAAATCAAGTTATTATATGTCATGATCACTGTTAAATGATAAAACAAAAAAAATTATCACTAGATTGTAATTATTAAAGGAATATGTGCATAAGTTGTCACTCTAAATAATAATAATAATCTTCATAATTATAGTAGTAATAATTATTGTGCACCAAGACAAGAATAATTGGGACTTGTCCCAATTATAATTAGGTTTAATTATATTTTTAGTCCTGTAATTATACTATTTGGGATTTTGGTTCTATAACTTGTCAGGTTTGTAAAATGATTTTTCACTTTTTATAATTTTGCAATTTTAGGATAAAATTAGCTGAATTTTTCAAAGTTAGCAGCAAAGTAACATCATAATTCCGCCCAAATTTGAATATTCCGGCTAATTAATTTTTCCATGAAATGGCGAAAATTAAAAGAATATATACGACTAAATTGCTATCTTAATAAATTACAGGATCAAAATGTTAAAAAAAAAAAACTATAATTATGGGACCAAAAAAGCAAAACTATACACTCATTATTAGCAATGACAACTTATGTCACTAAGAAATATTTTTAAAAAATTATATTTTGAAACTACTTTTAGAAATCCAAATTATTTTCGCTTGAAATATATTTTGAAACTACTTTTAGAATTCTCAATTAATATGTTTTTTTGTGAGTAATATTATACCTGGGCCTTTGGGTCGGTTTTCAGGTCCTCATATTTGAGAAACAGTATTTTCTCAGGCCTTTTCTGGCTCTCCTGCCAGTACTCCACCACATGTTCGAAGAAAGGCCCGTATTGATAGACTCCAGTGCAAAAGCAATCCACGGCCTTTTCTAGTGGAAACGGTTCTTGATTCGGCCTGATAATTGAGTTGAAGAAATGCCACATTGAGATTAGGGTATCCTTAGGGTTCCTGGCAATGTACACGATTTTGCAGGCTGAATTCTTGATGGAATCTGGTAGAACTGCGTGTGGCAGATGCGTGTGGAGCAGACGAGGAGCCGATGCGTCGTAGAGGTCAGCTTTCTGGGGCTTGGTTGAATAAATTGTGCTTTCAATGGTGGGGACGTGGAAATGAGGGTTCTCCATGGTTAAGATGTCGTGTTCTTGGTTTTGCTGCATGATGCAGAGGGAGAGGGCTTTGAGCCATGTGGTGCCGGTTTTGGGTGTTGATGCGAGGAGAAGGTCGTCGTCTCTGGCCTGGAAGGTTGACCTGAAGGTGATGGCGGGCTTCACCAGGCCGGGCTCGAACCAGAAGCCTTCCCACTGGCAGATGTCCATGGCTTCCCAGAAACGCGCTTTTGGCAGCTCGTCCACATTGTTGGAGCTTGGGGTTAGGGAAGGGAGTGAGTTTGACATGGTGAACAATTATTTGAGAGAGATGAAGGAGAGAGTTTGTTACCTGAGCAGATTTGAGGGTTTAAGGGTAGCTAGCTAGGCCATAAATATTTCTTACCAAAACTAGAATCAGACGAATCAAATCAATACACTTGTTGAGATTAATTAAATTTGCATGCATTAATGGTGTTTTCAAAATTTGAGGGCATTGGGATTCTAAGAAGAGCATGTTGAGAAATTAAATATTACTAGTTTTAATAGCGTTTAATTATCAGGCATTGACTAAAGTGTAATTATGAAGGGTAAAAATATACAACCTAAGATTGGTAATAAATAAAAAAGATATACAGAGGCGTGGGTGGGGTGCGTGAGTTTTAATTAGTTTACAACCACTATATTATATAGTTGAGTTTCTGTAAACTAATTAAAATAGTATGAATTCATACTCCCAATGCCTCCCAGTTACAACTATGACTAGGACAATATTAAATAAATAATTATCACTACATATTATAATGTTTCAAATCAGAAACTATTGACTAATAAATAATTCAACAGCATCAGAGTTGAGTTCAAGAAAATCACATTCCAAGCTTTTAAATCAGGATCATATCATAAAAAGCATAAAATATTTAAATACCATATAACAACTCATGTTTATAATAATTATATATATAGCTGACTTACGACTCGCGCATCTATGGATCTATAAAGATTTGTAAAACCCATTAATTATTTAAGTACATCATACTCAATTCCATCGAATTTAATGGCATTTATTTTCCTGAATAAAATTTAAAAAAAAAAAATGTTATTGAGAGTAACAAATACAATCGCCATGTAACCAAGCATGAGGCCAGAAAATCCAATGGCATTCACCAGTTGAACCCTTGAATCTCTCGGCACACCACTTTCTGCAGTCAGGTGTATCCCAACTAGTCCATATTACGTCACATGCGTAGTTTAATACGTATATCTCTTTTTTTCCTGCATGTAATTAAATATTAATAATTACAAAAGTAGGTAGGAGTAGTGGAAAAAAAGAGAGGAGTTATGTATGTACATATGTATATATATACTATACCTGCTGAAAAGGGGATGAGAAGCAGGAAAATAAGAGCCATAAATTTGCAGTAATTCATTTTTAGTTTAGTGAGTATGAGAATTGATGAATATAAATCCAATATATAGATTTTATATTCCCAAAACTGAAGGTCAATTAAGTGCAGTTATAAATGCATCAATATTTAAGTTATGAATTAATGTATTGTTTGGTCTCAGTTACTTTTGCAACTTGCTTTTATTTTTGCTTATTCATATTAGATCAAGATATAGTCTATACTATTATAAACAAAATGGGTTTTACACTCACAATATATGACAGTTTTCTTACCATTTCTTCTCTCTCATCTCACAACTTCACCCAAATCTTGAAACTCTCCTCCTTCCATGTTGCTACAAATACATCAGCCTCATGTCGGAAAAGAGTTTCATGATTATTCATCTCCGCCAGTTGTTGATCCGGTGACACAGTGCGTCAAGGATACGGAAATTGTTGGTGAATAATTCTCCATATTCTTTTTTAAAACCTATGAGTGCTTAGGAATTGTGATATATTCTAACCATATTTTCGCTGGAAATTATGGTAGGAACCAATTTAGACGAAGATTAAAATTATTTAGAAATACTAACATCAAAAAATAAACTTTAAGTGCTAAATTGATTCTAAATGTAAGCTTAAGAGACCACCTATATATAATTACATTTACCCCAAAGTTTATCATAAAACTACCAGTGGCCAATCAAATTTCGATCATGGTAGTAATTTATTAATGAAGCATTTGTAATCAAGAAAAGTACTCCGGCAAGACAGAAAATAAGCACAACAAATATTACGTCATGAAGGAAAGTTTTCGGCAGCAGCATGGCATATTGATAATCCCTCCTATCTCCTGCTTAGTGAAATTCTTGAACAGACCAACTATTACCACTTACAAGGGTGGAATAGCTAGAAGTTAGCTGAGTACACGACATAGATATTTTTAAGCTAACCATGTACAAGTTCTAGTTTCCTGTTCCAAAGTCCTACCATAGGTCGAGGATGTCCTAGCAATAGTGTCTCAAACTCAAAGGTAAACGTAATGGAATAATAATTATAAGTGTAAACTTGGGCAATGTACAAGATGACAAATAAAGTTTTCGAACTTTCTGTGAAAATAACTTAGAAATGATTTTTCATGTACAACAACGTACCCAATAACCAGAGCAAATTTCATGGCTATGAAAATTAGCAAAAGGATAAAAAGGGTTGAGTTGATATTGTGCATGATTCTCAAGCCTAAAGATAAACCATTTAAGTCCAAATAATGATGACCTCAACTGCCGTCTGCTGAAGCTACACCAGACGCACCTCAGTCGATTATATGCCAAAGAGGAAGATCATTATTGCATCATGATTTCTCAGGGGTCTGCATCCTGGCCTTGGAATTGCTCAAGAATTATATTGCAGTTGTTCATTGTACGAGCATCAAGAAGACCATGATTCCAGAGTTTTATCATAAATAATCTCCAACACCTGCCAGAGATGTAACAACACAATTAAGTGGGACCTAGTGTAAAATGAATAAGACGTGCAAATCAAAATGCAAGCATCACGAGAGGTACTTCATAAGAATGATCAAGTGATTGGCTGTAAGATTCGATGCTGTTTGCTTTCGAGGCATATTAGAGCCTGATGTAGCAAATCTCGTTCATGACATAAAGCCCTAGCCTATTGCCAAACATAGGCTTCGCGATATAAGTTGCACCACAGTATCTGTTGCCTCATCACATGAGCTCAGAAAAAGCGTTTTGTTGAGTGCAATCCACGAATTTTCGAAAGCCAGATGGGAAGATGTTGAACTAGTTCAGTGGCATCATGTATGCGTTCATTTTTAACGAAATTTTGGGAAGAAGGAAGGAAATTTTATTAGACATAATGACTGAACAAAAGGGGATTGAGAACTCAATAAAATGGGACTAAGAAGTATCATAAACTCTGGAGTTCCTTCAGATCAGAAGAAAAGACACAGAATTATAGTACAGTGAGACTAGCTATGCCAATACTAGGTCTTTAGATGAAAATCGGGCATAGTAGAAGCAGCTACCAGTGTAATGCTGGTGTTCGAACAAGATCCTGTCCATGCAGCTTGGAAAAAGCCTCGCACGCCCAAGGAATATGACCATCTGCCAATACCCTGCCATCATGGCACAACCAGCACTCAGATGAAATTAATAATAATAACAATAATAATTAAAAAAAATGAAAAGGAAAATTCGCCTTGTTTCATGCATTTCACATACACCCAAGTCAAATCCTACTTCCCTGGCTGTTGTGCACAGGAGTTTAATCATGCAGAACCCTTATGTGCCACTAGTTGGCCCTTGAAAACAGGATCCAAAAAGCTATAAGCCTAGGAACATTAGTTGACAGGGGCAGGGTGCAAGAGCCATAAGTATATTATGTAGATTCTTTGTCCTGGAATTAGCGACATGTATGTTCATGACCAGTTGGTTTCCTTGTTAAGTTGTTAAACATGCAAGCATGGTCCAAACCCTGGCATGGAATTTGTTATCTTCGTAAACTCTTCACTAATTTTTTCTTGAAATAAAACTAAATGAAATGTATTAATACCAGTACAATACGTGTCAAATCCTAGAAGAACGAACCCTCTTGTTTACTCCTTCCCTCTGCTGCAGAGCAACTGACTCCATTTTTCTATCCAAACTTTCTTTCTTGGTCCTTTTTCTTTTTTTTTTTTTTCCTTAAATAAAAAATGTTTTCCGCAGCTTCTTTCTCCCCCATCTATTGTCTTCTTCCTAAGCTCATCCAGAAGGCCTTAGCATAATATCCACTTCTCTCTGCATGGTATGTTTTTCCTCCACCATCAATTCCTGTCATCTCTCATAGACTTCTTTCAGCCAATCATGAACCAAACATCTCTACCTAAAGTCTTCATCACCCCCATCTTCCACCATTTCTATCGTCGTGTCTATCTTCAGATTTGTGTTTGAAGCCATTCTGAATACACGTGTGTGATGTAATGAACTCTAAAGTGGCTTAGACTGCCACCCCCATTCCACAGGTGCCAGAGTGACGGGCTTCACCTGCAACTTATTTGACCTAGGGCACGTCCAGGTACAAGTTTAAACTATGCAGATGCTTTGGCAAACTTAATCAAACAAGTTCAAGATTTTAGTAAAAGACTAATGAAAAGGGGTGACATCTTAATATCATAACCTAAACTTTTGTAATGCATATCATCATCACCATCTCTTGTTCTCGTTATGTACTTCAATATTATATATATAGATATACATGTATAACTGCATATTAATATATATTTATATATAATCTATTCATTCTTATGTTTCCAACTTTATAAGATTAGAAGAACAGTGAAAATCCCTATCTATGTTCATGTGACTTCATACAACCTGGCAATTTTAGCTAGCTTAAGTGCTCAGATGACCATCTATAAATAATCAATTCTTATCTCTAAAAGTAACACCCATAAAAAGAAATTTTGAACAGTTCAGTCCCTACTTGATTGATGTCTTTCTAGAAGCTGACTCATGGAAATGCTTCTTCTTGGAATTATAAATAGTCATCATCATCTGGCCCTATTATGGTAAAGTGGCAAGATGTGTGGAATGTGGATACACACATTAAAGTATAAAGTCTTTTAGAAATACATCATGGGTGTGTATAACATAATGGAGAAGATCCTCAAGAAATATTGAAATACAAAATGAAAGAGATGAAAACTTAAGAAGTTGCTGACCTTTGCTTCCTAACAAAAGAATTCCACAGATGCATCAACTGCTTCTCATCCTTCGTAACATCCACAAAGTCATCAAGCATCTGCTCAACATCAGTAGAAGTGCCACATGATAAGTTTCCAAAAGAGTAAGGGGGAAAAAAGCCTGAAGCTATTCCAAAAGATGTTTGATTTGGAAATTATAACCAAATAGACAATCAGAAATTAAAACCAAATAGCCCATGTGCTGCACTTGAATGTATCATTTTATGTTCCTCTGCATAAACCTACACCCTCTAGTCTAGCCTGCAGGAACTACGACACATGCAAGAGAGTTAGAATTTTGAAGATTGGAACCTAGTAAAGGATGAAATTCTGAGAAATCAAGTGTCTGCCCAAAGTGGCTGACATTCCTGTTTCCGAGGCCACTGGACAATTCTATCCGCTTGCATGACGTGAATGCACATAAGCGCATAACATACTTCTCAAATTGATCAATTTACTAAAACCTTCTTTTATTGATAGAGAACATGCAGATTAACATATTTGAACATTTTCTATTGGTTGAGAATGTTTTCTCAAGTCCGCTTTCTGCTGTAAGAAAGATCCCATCCCCTAGAGATGGGCGAGAGAAAACTAATGAGAAACCAAAATCATTTTGACCCAGGAGGATAGTGCTTAGGTTTTGAACTACTGTTGATGTTGAAATGCTAAGCCATGTATTATATAAGCATTGTCACTGAACTATGTAAACTCAGGTATAGAAAACTAAGATATATTTTGGCATCTGGGTTGAAAGCTATTGCCAGGTCCAGGTTTGTGTTTCTATGGCAGTGCAAGAGATCTTATTACTGATACCAAAGAAACTTGAACTTTATATCACTTGGACCTATGCAACTCGGAGAGATAACGTAAAGGAGGTCTACAATCAGTTGAGACTGGAGTGTTCATCACATGTTTGATTTCTATATGCAAGCATTCATACCAATGCTCATCTGCAAACAAAGATCACCTACTATATTGAACAAATATGCAATTCCAATCAGACACAACTTAGTTCACTTTTGCTTCTGGAACCTAAGTCTGCACACTCTAGTCTTTTTTTACCTAGCCGCATACAAAAGAACCCTCAATTATGTGAAAGTGAACCTCAAGAAGCAGGTCATATGCACATGATAGTAAGATGCAACAACAAATACAAAACTAGAGGTGTTCAGAAGAGACAGCAAACCCTTCTATCTTCAAGATCTGCAACATCATCATCGACTTCATCCTCACTGTCCCGATCTGATAGAACTTGCTCCATGGCCATCGGCTGTATTAATTAAAAAAATTCATTTTCAAATATATTTATTAACATATATATTCTCAAATGTTTTCTTCATAAGTACGTCGACTATATTGCTATGCAAAATATATCTAAGGATAGATATAAATTGCATCGAGAATGTGCATAATCCAGGCTGCAAAGTAAAAATCATTCAGAAACAAAGACAATGCAGTTAAAACACATCAAAAACAGGTATACGACAACAATGATACTTTCAAAACATTAAAACAGGAATGACCGTCAAAGAGGAGGGGGCAAAGAAACAGCAAAGTTGAAGCAGATACCACACGGGACCCCAAACATCCATTAGCACAGTGTCAGAAATAGAACCAAATCTGGACATGCATCTACGAGGTGAGAGATTGCATCCTTAAGAATGTCAAAAGTATACTGGTATATAAAAATAACTTTGGGTAACAAGCTTTTCAGCATGAAGATTTTGGATCGACTGGCAAGATTACACTATGTGGGCCACACCATACTTGTACTTTAGTGTTGAAGAACAACAAATATCATGAAGCTAGCTGCCACCTAATCCTGATGATTTACATAACAAAAAATAGTGCACAAGTTTTTCCCTAAACCAACATCTTTTCCATCGTCTATACCTCAATAGAGTTTTAAGGACCATGTGAAAAAGCATTTCTTAGTTCTGAATCAGATAGAATAGTACTTCACTGAAGCATTAACAGAAACTGCAGGAGCATGAATCCAGTTCACGTATCAAACTGCACTTTTTAAGTAGAATAAATGAAGTTAAAGACTCACTTGAGCTCTATGTGAGTGAAAGAACTGCCGTTTCTGCAAGAGAGCACGACTGGGAGAAAAATTGGAAATTGAATATCAGTCAGTTCCAAACATTAAATCAAAATCAGGGTATAGAAATACAGATAAGAACTTAAATTACAGTGGGAAAAATCAATGTCGGTCAATGTCAAAGCCTAATCATAATATGGTATATTTCTACGAATAACAAGAGTAAATTATAATGGTTGACATCTGAATGCTTAATGACAGAGACATTTCATCTACTTGGAGTTGGTTCAACCACAAGGCCAACTAATAACTAGAAAGAATGAGCTAAAAAGTGTGAAGTCTTCACTAGATAATGCTCAAAAGATTAGTCCAGCCAATGAGGAATCATCCAACCCCCAAAAGGGTTGGCCAATCATGGCAACCTTGCAATTAAAATTTGCAAGTAGTCATAAGGAACCTAATTCCTAGCATAGCTCAATAATTTTATTGGCAATCATGTCTAAACGGCTTAATTTGTTTTTCCAATACGGGGTTTTATCTTCTGTGCCACTAGGTGAATCTTCAGCGCATTTCTATTTATCTTTCATTTTTCTGAAAATGCATTATATTCCAAATATAAATGTACAAACTACCTTAAAAATACAATCCGAACTTGTATGAGAAGCACTTGGTAGAATAGTATAATAGATGACGAATACAATAATGAGTTAGAGGTTCTGAAGCTTGCAAAGATAAATTTTATGACTTCTACTCTAATTAACAGAATCTTCTAGTTAATGCATCACGAGTGAACTTACTTTCTGGGGTCAGAGCGTTCAACAGATAACTTTCTCGTCTTCGCAAACTGTAGTAATGCTGGAGGTGTGAGGTTGCTAGCAGGTAATGACTGAACACATTCAGGGTCTGCATATGAATGAGCTGTGGCAGATGAAACTCTGGGACTGGATGCATCACGATCCCCACTCTCTGCTACACCTACTAAAAGTTAGATTTACTTTCCCTTTCGATCTATCTATAGCTATATCTACCTATCTATCTACAGACACACATAACTATAGAAACACATACATATATAGGTTCTATTTGTTTTGTATCAAATTCTAGGTTAGTTGGCCTTGTCCACAACTGGGGGAAGAGACGTGAGACCAACTGTTGGTGTAAACAATTTCCAGCTTCATCTTGCAGTCCAGAAGAAATTTAAGGAATCCAAGTGGTTAAAAGATGAACCTAATAAATTAATACATTTTCCCAAACCAAGAAACTAGATAAAAACTCAGTTTTACAAATTTTCTTTTATGGATATGCTGTTGCTCATATCATCGAACAGGTGGGCTCAGGCAACCACACACAAGGAAACTTTCATCATTCCTTAAACAATAATTGGTCCACAACGACGTCCCAGCAACATGAAAACATAGCAAGAGAATAAGCTTATCTCAGCTCCAAGGCAAGCTCTCAGTGCACTACCATCTACTGTTAGACTTAAAAATTGTAGCTAAATACACAGGAAGAAAAAATAGCTGAAAAAACAAAATTGATAATCCAAAATAAGTTACCATCAGTCTTTTCTCTAAGCTCATTGACTGATCCTGGAAGTTCGGAATCCAAAATAAGGGGATGCACATGCTTTGAACTTTGAACTAGGCTCTTCAATTTTCTACGCCGTGTTGCTTTTGAACTGTAGTGCAGTTGATTCCATAGCATTTGACATCAAAAATTCAAGCAGGGCAAGGAATTTCCATAATTTAGAGTATCCAAATAAAATATAGAATAAGCATACCAAAAGAAAAAAGTTTGTTGCTTAGGATCAATACCAGCTGCAACAATCTGCATATCATACTGGAAAAGTTAGTCAAGTTCCATGGAACAATTAGGAAAGAACATCTAACTACATCCATGTCTAAGTTTACAGCTTCAGTATCTATTTCTCAGAGTAGACCATTCAAGCTGGAGCAAAAATCCAAGGTTTTTAGCTATTATAGTAAAACAAAGTTGTCCTCAATTTCTAGAGACTGAATATATGTAATTAAAAGGTTCTGCAAAGTTTGTTTAATTAATTAAACAAAGGATTTCATGAGTGTAACTAAAAGGCTATTTTCATGAGCATACATTAGCATGTTTAATATTCATCCGTTGGATACGACAACCACAACTGTATAAGTCATTGACAAGCATAACAAATCGCATTGACAACACAGGACCAACAACAATGAGGTGGCATCCTGACCTCAGATCTCCATGTATCAGTCTTGACAGAGACATTCACAGCTTGAAATTCTTCTGTCACCTACACAATATGACCGGGAGTAAGAATAGTAATTCAAATACCAAGGCAGTAGAATCTTTTAAAATAGATTCAGTTTACTAACCCAAAATTCGAAGTTGAAGAGGTCATGAGAGGAGGGTAAATGATATCTCAGACCCTGTGGAAGTCACAATAACAGCAGGGATTAAATCATAGTCCACAGACATTTTAGCAACAGGACATAAGAACATCAAGTTGGATGGTACCTTAAAGCTTGCGCATTTAACCAAACAAAAAGGGCATGCAAAGTCCTCCGTCACTGTGTATAAAGATGCGAAGTCAAGCTTTTTCTAAATCTTTGCAGCAACTTGTAAGGATGAAATGCAAAGCTCACAAAGAGTTACAATTCAGATGAGATGATATTAACAAGAATTGATTACAAAAATCATGTTTTCTGAGAAATACACATAAAACAGAAGATCAGGACAAAATATTACAAATTCTATGAAACCTAGAAAATGGTATAATTAGTGAACACTCTACCAGAAGAAACACATGAAAAATATATCACGATTACAGGAATATGGTGACAGAGAAGAACTAAGGCATAACACCAAGACCCATGATACAATACAGCCACCCAACAGAGTATGTTGTCCACTATGCAGTAAATGCAAATTTCTTATCATTCTGGAAATTACAGCCACGCGACCTCTACTCTCGTCGTTTCAAAAAATGATTGTTGTCCGTAGTAGTCCCATAAAATAATATTTACCAAAAATCCAAGATAAAGTACTTACCAAATTTGGAGAGTCATAGAAAAATTTGGACATAACTGATATATTAGACCAGAAGTTCAGAGCTTATACAGTCATAAATAAAAGTGATCACACATTAATAGTCAATCTTTTACCTCCATAGCTCCACAATTTTCCAAAGGGTGATTGAGCTTTTAATGTGTATTTAGACAGAACTATAATGCATAACATACTACTAGTAAATCTTTTACCTCAACTATTTTTCCAGAGGGAACTTGAACCTTCAATGTGTACTTAGACAAAAACGGTAATGCATAACAGAATGACATGCACAGACCATTTCCATATAAAGCCTCTTTGTCTGCATAGGGAGAGAATCTAGTAAGACATGGAGAAAGAGACCAGCGCAACGTGGTTGATTCTGACCACAGCCTAATTTTGAATTAAGGCATCTAATTGTTCTTGCAGTATAGAAAGTCAGTAGTTGGACAAGGAATTTGCTTTGAAAACAGTCTGCAACTGACAAGTAAAATTATCTGTATAATTAATGCCCGGAATCTGAAGCATTATGGCCTCCACTTCATCTAACCAATCCCACTCTACGGAGGCAAGACATGAAGAGTGGATAAGTCTGATGCAGATGGGAAATGGCAATGATCCTTCTTTAAACTTTGGAAGGAGGGGCGGATTTCATAGATTACAAGTCTAACCCATATTTCCCTAGTACCAACAAAAGAATTGGCCAAGTACTAACTTACCCATGAAAAGGGATGCCAAGTACTCTCATTTGGTAAGCATGACATCTGTCATGAGTGTCATGTTGAAATTTAATATGGATGACAATTCAGGAGCTTCTTCACCCTAGAGTTTGATCATTTAGGATATCTTCTATTATTACCTTTTACAATATGGTATTGCATTGTGCAGTAGTGTCAATGAAAGAATAAAACAGATAAGAAAGTTTGTTTCCCATAAAGTAATAAAATCACAAAGATATTTTGTCTTGAGAAGCTGTTGAATTCAGGACATGATATGTTGAAGCCCAAGAAGAGTCAAGAATGTGGTTCATCTTACAAGAAAAGTGTGTGTTTCCTTAAGCACATTGCATTCAGATATGACAAACAAGAAGCAAGTACTATTAAACTTGAAAGTAACAGAACAAGCTTTTGGTCATCGAATCAAAGCAGTTACCAGAAAACTGGTAGCCAAATTACCTTCAGTCCTCTGCAACTTGTTATTATAGTATTTGTAGTTGAAAACAACATTTCCAGTCCTCAACCTAAACAGCATTTACCAAGAAGAACAGTTAACTCCTGAAATACTATGCAACTACAAAACGTCCTGACCAAACCACAAAAGCAATGAGATGAGCATATACAATCATATGTCTTAATAAGCATTGAGGTCCCTATAAATTTGGCAAGAGGTCATTGAATTCAGATAGAGCATTCTCATGAGAAGTAGATTGCCAGTACAAAGGGCATGATGAGGCAAATGAAAGATGATCATGGTGTAAACTGATTTTGACAAAATGGATTACTTTAATAGAGAAAAGTTGTCTGGCAATGCCATTTATGAGTGTTACATATGTGCATATGTTTGAGAAAGAGCATGGGAAGAATGAAACTGGCAGAGGGTTCACCTAATAATCTGAGGCAAAGTAGATGAAGGGATGTCACTGTATGCGAACGAGTCATATGGAGATCTCTCCCTCGCCCCAATTTCTTCTGCTGCAATGCGGACTTGCAGTTGTTGAGACATAGCCTTCAATAAAGCAGATAGCAAAACAAAATGTGACCAACAACAAACACTTTTTCCGCAGAACAACCTCCAAAATCATGAAGACAGGTTCTCTGAAAATAAAGCAGGTTTTCATCCTAGAGAGGGGGGTTACCGTGGATCCAGCATGAGGACTATGAAATGAAAAACATTTGTCTTCTCCAAAACAGCTTGTCTGCAAGAAAGGGACGAATTAAGTTAAGGTGGCAAAAGGCCATAGATGACGGCAACATCTGCAAAGAAAATACTCAAACTGCGTGAGAGGCAATGTCCACGACATAATAAAACTTGAGTATTCATTAATGCATTAACCTACATTTTTTTCATATAGAAAAAAAAGCAATAGCTTTTCTTTTGGGTGTGGGTGGAATGCTGGGTTGTTAAGGAGGAAGAGTTTACAAACCTAGTAACAATTCTCTTTTTTTTTTTTTTTTTGGTAGGGGGTGGAGGGGTTTACAAGTAAGGTCCTGGGATGTTGAGAAGCAAGAGCCTTGTGTTTTAGAAACCATTAGCTGCAACATTCAGGGGCAGGTCTGAACAGACAACAAAAGTCAAAGTCCTTCTATATTGCCAGGTCAATCAACAAGCTCAAGACATCTTCCAGCAGGCTCCACTGGAGAGTTTTGAATCAAGCCCAAAGAATAAGATCAGTGTTGAGGTTAGACACGGACACTGCATTAATTGTCTGGATTACACTAACATTTTTCCCAGTTGGGCTTCAGTCTGATGATTAATTTCAGGTGCTGCTGCTTCTGTAGGCTTTTACACCAAATGAATTTCATACAATATTATGGATGATGTCGGATACAAAATGCAAATACATTGGCAGATGAAAACTCCTGCAGTGCCTTAATAAGTTAATCTGATCAAATGCATAACTTAAAAAATACTACCTCTGCTCCAAAATGACGATTACTGTTGATCTAGATTGGGGTTTTAGGTGTGATGCATTCTGTATTTTACATTATTGTCATTAAAAGGGGTGGTTAAAATTCTGTGGCATTATGTCAGTTTAACTAAGAGTAGCTTCGGAAAAAAATCATTTAGGAAATGAGGCCGTATTTTTGGACATTCTAAAAATCTGATCTCAAATTTGGGTTCAGAGGGAGCAGAATTCAATGGAACGCTCCAAAGATATTTCAAGGAAAGATTAAGTAGAAAAAAGGGGAAAAGAAATAAGAAAATAACTCCTCCAAACAAATAGTAAACAGAACACTCAAGTAAAGTACTACAGTAAAGTTGAAGGTAGATGAAGAAATAAGAAAAAAAAAAGGGAAATATAGATGAGAAAATGCAAAAGTTCAAGATCCATTCTTCCACCAAGCCAATAACATAAGGGTAATTCATGCTTGGATATGAAGCACCATCAACAACTAAGTACATGTAATCAAGAACTTATGTCAAATTCAATACCTTCAGGAAGCATGAATGCAAATCGACAGTTGACAGCATCTCAGCCCTCTCACCGCTACTCAAGTTCAAAGACTTCTCCCATGATAAGTGAAGCAACTCCATTGGAATTTTACCCAAGAAGCAGTGGCCTCCAACATTAGCTATCATAAAAAAGGAAGCATATTAATGAAGATGTTAACAAAAAGAGAACATAAGAGGCGAAATGAAAAAACATATGAGAGACAGTAACTAGAGCAATATTAAATAAAATTTTAATATCAAAGAGTATTTGTTGATCAGCTTATTCATCGTTGTCTTTGCTCGGTCCAGATAGGTAGGTATCAAATAATGATGTTCCTTAGAGCAAAGGCTATGGCACCTAGTATAAACACCAACCCCTAGGGGAAGGCCACAACTTCCATACTTATAGCGGAGTCATCATTTAGTAAACCGAAGAAGCCAAAATTGACTCCTTTGTAACCTCCAAGTTTACCTAATCCCAGGCCAGGTGAATATAATGATAGAGAATGCACGTTATGACATAACAGTTTTCTTTCGAATACACCCATGCCTTATAAAAAGGAATGAAAGAAGTAGGCAATTCCCAGAATACAGGTGCAACATTAGCTAACTGATCTAATCTTCATATGTTAAAAAATTTATTGATCCTCACAAAAGCATGCAATCATAAAACAAGCTTCCTTTACCAATTGGATGGCTCAAAAAACAAGAGTAGAGCAACCACAGGAATGGTGCTTTCATCTGTGAATAATATTTGCAATACTTTTATAGCATGTAAGTTTATGAATCAAACTGAAGTTACAAGTAATACAAATTAACCTCATGAGAACAGGTTATATTTGACAAGTTACAAAAATTTTCAGTTCATTGTTTACAATCCGCTCATGAAGATTAAAAAATGTCAGATGATGAAGGGAAAACCACCACGTACTCAAAACTCAACATAAATTGGCCAGCCAACCAAAAAATAGCTCAATAAAGGACACAACTAATATTAGTTTCTGAAATAGAAATATACATGCAGAAAATAGCTGCTTCTCTAAGAAATTAAGCAGAAAATATTCAGTATGCAAGCATATGCCACAAAACTAATTTTTCCAACTAATACGCGAATATATATCAGCTTTTCCAACTAATGAACAACTCACCTGGAAATAATGACCCACCAACATGCTCCTTAAACAACTCGGCTGCAAAAGGCAGCAGCATGAAAATTTGCCAAAGAACCATTGACATTGACATAGACACCAAATAAACAGAAGTAGAAGCAGCATACCACAGCTCACAAACAAAATCGAAAGAGAACCAGATTTGACTTCTGCTGATAGTTTGTTAATCTCAGGAAGAATAAAATTTGCTTGATCTTGGTTCATTCTATCATCTCCAGTGCATTTCATCAATATACATTCTCGACTGTAACGATAAACTGCTGAATCCTGCAACAAAATGAAATCAGGAAGAGAAACAATAGAAGAAAGGAGAAAAGTGAAATATCCAAGTAGATGAACTGAACTCAGACACTACCTCTACAACTGCAGGGCTATAAACTGGTCTTGCCAACAATATACACAAAGGAAATAGACTTTGAATTCGAGTTTCATCATTTACAGTTGATGGTAGAGATATTTTCATTTCAATCCTAGGAAATAAGATAAGATAGAAGTAAAATGTGTTAGTCACGTTACTCCAATTCCAAAATATGCATCCAAGAATAATACCAGACACACATTAACTGAGTGAATCAAATGAAAAATCTCAGGAAGTAAAAATAAATCATTGGTGGTAATTATAGTTAGAGGCAAGGTGGATAGCAGCTTCTAGAAAAGATATTCAGAACTATGTATGCATGAATTTCATTTTACTCTGAGAACTTTAAGCACCTGGAATTTGTGGACCCAAAAGTTACAGGTTTGCTCTGTCAAAAATTATGAGGCGACCAGACTCAACTTTTGATTAAAAAAGTAGCGCACAGCAAGGAAAGTTACAAGCCAGGATATAAAAAAGCCGAAAGACAACCAAAATGATGTTGTCCTCCCATTAAACAACAATCAAAGGACACCAAAAACCAAAAATTTGTAAGATAGTAGGAGGACCATTCCTTATCGGACTAATTTTTCAGAATTCCTAATATATTATGGCTGCTGAGAATTAAAAAATGTCAAGAACGGGCAATCATGATGAACACTAATATATTTTGAAGAGTTATACCTTTTCTTGTGTTTTGCTTGTATTTTGTATCGCAGACATCTCTGAAGGAAGGATGGCTGCAGAAAAATCTGCCTTTAGTACCCAACTAGAATAAAAACCCATGACAAAAAAATGATGGAATTCAATATGTTGATTCCTGCGTCTATTATGCTTATAAACATACATGAAGTAATTCTGAATTGGTCCTCCAGAAATAGAATCACATTATCCCAACATAAATTGAAAAGAAAAATTATTGAATAAATATAAAAAAAACAAAGAAACAGGCGTTCAAGGGAGAAAAAGGCAGCAAGAAGGAAGAAACTTACATTTCTAACAGCACGACGCTGAAGAATATTGTACAACTCAACTGGTTTGCAGTAAATTGAAAGGCTCTCCTCAGCTGCAATTTGCTCTTCTGCAGATAAATGTGCATGGGGATCTTGGCGACACATATGCTCTGCACCTCTAGAGTAACTGCAATTGCAAGCACAATTCCTGTTCCAAGAATTAGATAGCACTGAGATCTCAGATGACATCCAAAAATCACATTCCAACTGTGGTCACCTTACTCAAAACTTAAGATATCAAATTCATGAGTATGGTCATGAGTCTGTCTGCCATTTGACAAATTAACAATGAGAGAAAAATGATATTGCTAATTCAGATTGAGGATTCCAAGATCAACTAATATCCCATGAACTTATTCATTTCTCTCTCTGGAGTACATATAATACTTACATTTTGTTTTATAGAGGATTCTATGAATAACAACTTTATTTGTAGACAACTTTGCAGCCATTACCATGTCTGAACAACTGAATTCAGAACATAAGAATCAGTGTCATGCAATTGACCAAAATGTGCAGCAATCTTGCAATTGCCAACCTTCCACTACAAAGTCAAATTTGTACTCTGTAAGAAATCAAAACAAATATTTTAGGATTTTTATGTCTAAACCACCAGAGCTTAGGGAAACAGCCAACTCTTAAATTCACTTAAATGGTGTAGGGCATGCCACGATTTCCGAAACTGCTTACTTTTTATCATATCCTACCATTAATCCGAGTAAGAGTGGATGAAGTGAAACTATGAACAAATAAATTTGACGCAAATTACAAAACCGCAAAGTCGCTTGGTGCCTTAATCAGCTGCACAGCGTGAGAATGCTTGAGTGTCAGTTAGCTGATGAGAGACTTACGCAGTTTCACGAGCCACAAGAGGTATTCCTGGCATCCTTGCTAGACAATATTGATGAGGTTATTCATAGCTCCAAGATTTCCTCCCAAGTTTCCAAACAAAAATCTAAAACCTGAAACCAGCACCACAATTGAAACCATCGACATTCAATGACAAATAAAATTTGAAAAAAACAAAAAAACAAAAAAAGCCGAGTACTTGATAGTTGAATTGAAATATTAACCCTAGATATATGCATAAAGCAATAGGATCTACAATTCACAGTTGAAGCAATACAGAAAAACTTAAATAGAAGACAACGCCTATCAAAAACTAAGCAAAGATCGTAAACTCACCGAGATTGACGATTAAAAGCCCTAATTAACTATTCCTTCCACGAGTAAATACCGCTGGACCTTCACTTGAAAAGAAAAATACAACAAAAGCTCGAGTTACAACAAACCAATTCTGTTATTCGATTTACCCAGGTATTCCGTATACGCAACATAGACACATTGGCGTATCATACGGATACATGTACATGTATACGGAAGCGTAGAGAGAGAAAGAGAGGTGTACTACCGAGTTGACTCGCATTAGCTGAGATGAACAGTGTGACCTGACAATGGTGCGTTTGTCCGTACTCGGCTTTTTGGCCGCAATTTTCTACCTTTACTATAGTTGGGGGAAAAAAACAGATAAACGCAAATTTTCTTTGTATTTTGATTTTTTGTCAAAATTAATTTAAATTTTAATAATATTTAAAACACATTAAATACTGCTAATTTTTTCCATTTTAAAATACATAGCTTCCTATTTATTTTTTTTAGGAAAAGCGGTTAACTATTATTTTTTTTAGATAAGTCTAATATAATTATTAATTTTAAATATTTATATCTTAACATTTGTCGACAATTATAACAATCATTTATTAATCTTAATATCAGATAATTATAGTGTATATACAATCAATATATATTATTAACGTATAATAATATAACACACGTTAAAAGGATTCGAACTCCTCAATTTCGTCAATTAAACTAGGCATCGACTTCATAAAATTATTTTATTAGTCAGCTTTTAGCATTTTTTATGATGATTTTTTATTATTATTTATAGTTAAAATAAATGCAATGTGTTCAATTGGGGAACATATTAAGGGATGGTTATATAAGATTTAAATACATATATACATCACATTACATTTTGTTTCTGCAATTAATATTGGGGGACGGAATCAGATATTTTATTCTATTGAAATTTAAGATTTTATAAGTTTATATTCGACTATGCTCAAAAAAGAGAAGTCAATTAATTCAAACTAGTCATTAATCAATATAAGATTAACTTTAGGGTCAAATACATTTTACACAATAAAGTATACCACCATCGTCAATTACCTCCATAAGCTAAATACCTTCAATTAATCCCGTATCTCTGCGATAATTAATTAATAAAAATGGACAAAAATATCATTGATTATTAATAATATGATATATTCATTTTAATGCTCAATAGTTAAATATAGGAATAGTTACATTTACATTCCTCATCTATTGCACAAATCATCCATTGGCAACATTTAAAACCTAAGATGCCCCTGTTGACTAGGTCACATTTAAAATAATTTTTCAAAAATAAAAATGCACTCAGGGGGATTTTTGTAATTATCAAAAGGTAAAAAAAGTGTCAAAGTAATATTTATGAAGATAAGTAATATGACCCCATATATTTTTATTATTATTTATACTAATTTTTAATTTAAATATAAATTATAATATTAACTTTTTTTTATTAAATCTTTATTTAAAATTGCACCTTTTAATAACTAAAATATTAAATTATTTAATTAATATATAAATTATCTCTTAGTAAAATTATTAAAAGAAAAAAATTTATTTATCCTTTATTTTTGTTTATAACTAAACTTTACTAAAATTAAAATTAATTTATGTATTATATTAGTCTCACATGGAGCGTAAATAATTTGAGTTGAATTAAATACATCATTTTTCCACTTGAATTATTATTAAACTTGAAAAATGCATACAGAATTTTGATTTAGTTAATGATTTATATCAAACACGAGCCAAATTCAGGCAATTAGATATTTTCTTAATAGAGCTCAAATCAAGTCTCTCATAAAATTCAGTGACTTCAAAGATTCATGAAAGATGGCACTTGTAATCTCAAGAGATACATCAAGACTCTGCATCAAATATACCATCAAGAGTAACTCCTTCACAAGATAACCTTAAATTAATTGGGCTCCAAAAAAAACAATAAACAAAAAAATGCTTTAGTAACCCCCATACTCGAGATATAGGTTGTAGACTTCGGGCACTTTTCCATTCAATTTTGTGATATTCACACATTTCCCATGTGCACAAACTCTTATATTCAAGTGGCTGATTCTCACGCACAATAAACCTTACAGAGTATGATGTTCAATGCCTAGGCAACTAGGACAAATGACTTCTCTGCCTCATATTTTCCATTCAGTTGCCAAATCCTCATTAATGAACAACATCATGATCACATAACGTTCATTAAAACAATACATCCAATCCATCGCAAGTAAGCAATATATTTGAAGATTATCCAATTCCAGATATATATATATATATAATGCAAAAAAAGACACCATATTACATAATTTTCCTAACGGGCCACATCTTTCTGAAAAGCTGGTTTAACCCAATATGGCATCACTACCAGTCGACATAACTAAGGGAAAGAAAAGCATAACAAAAACAATACTATTTAAAGTAAGCAATCCTTCTGTGATTTGTACAGGACATTTAGGAATAACACATAATTCAAAGAATCGAACTAATATAAGGAGCAGAACAGAAAAGCTTCGTCATTGTCGTGGTCAGTCTACTTGCCCAACACGGAGAGTGGGAAGTATAGCATCTCGAAGGACCCATTGACACCACTAAGAGCAGCAGCCACTCTTCTGGGCAACAGGTTGACCACGGATCTGCACACTAGGTGGCCTTGCGTTGTTCAATGCAGGCTGACTTGCCATCCTGCAGTTTATGAGAAAAAAGAAGTTAAAAAAATGTTTAGCAAAGAGGACCCAGTACAGGTCAGCACAGATACAAAAAAAAGGTTATGACTAGGAAAAGTAATGAAACTTGCAATCAAAATGAAAAAAAGAATTTACACCGGAAAAAAGGGAACAAGCAAAAACAGAAGCAAACCTGTTCTTAATGTCAGCAGCCATAGCCATGAAAGCCTGTTCGACATTAGTGGCATTTTTTGCACTTGTCTCCATGAATGGAATGCCAATTTCATCAGCGAATGCCTTTTATAACAGCAACCAATGTATTTTAGCTACAGTTTCACTCAAAGAATAATACATATGTAATATAATACAAAATTCTACCTTTGCTGATTCATACGGCACAGCTCTTTTATCCGCAAGGTCAGACTTGTTTCCAACCAGAAGCTTGTTTACACTTTCACTAGCATATCGATCAATTTCACTCAACCATTGCTTCACATTGTTAAAGCTCTCTTGGTCGGTTATGTCATATACTATCTGCCAGAAATTGAAACCAAGTCGAGGATATATTTCAAAACACAAATTAAATTGCATATTGGAGGTAAAACTACAAGAAACAAACTTACTATAATGCCATGAGCCCCACGGTAGTAGCTACTAGTTATAGTTCTGAATCGTTCTTGCCCAGCAGTATCCCACTGCAAGGAAAAAAAGGTAAAACTAAATGTGAACAAACTGCGCTCCACAAAAGTCCATGTCCACCACAAGGGAAAAATTTGCAGGAATTAAACTGCAATCAAGTATCCATATCATTCAGAAGTATGAGATGAGAAGACAAAATCACAGCAAATAAATGTTAATACATAGAAGCACAATAAAAGAACCATTTCTTGAAAAGGCATAGTGAATTAAACTCTGGCAGGCTAGCAAAATTTTACTGCTAGTTGGAGAGTGAAAAAATTAGTGACAACTGTATACAATCACTATTCATTATAGAAGCAGTTAAATAATTCAAAGTAATCTTACTTGGAAATAACACAAGACACAAGGACATAAAATTGAATAATATTATCACTATTCCAGAAGACTTCTCACTGCACATTGCAAGATAAAGATTCTCAAAATTAACATATTCAAATGTTATATCAATGACGAAATGAGAAACTTATCCCATTTCTAAAAACATTGACATGAATGGATGTCAAATTTTAATCTCCATCAACAGTGATAAAAGACCCAGTGCCAAATTCTCTAATCACGAGAAACAAGAAAAAGATCCAGAGGTAACAGCATATTTTAAAAGTTGAAATAGGAGAATTGCACAATCAACAAAGTACTTACAATCTGAAGTTTAATAGTCTTCCCATCTTGCTCTACAGTTCGAATTTTCTGTAGAAGTAGAAACATAGCCAGAACTCAGAGTTATGATTATACTTATGTCAGGTAATACTTACAAGACAATAACTTAAGCCTTACAAAGTCAACACCAATTGTGCTGATGTAACTTTCGAGGTATGAATCGTCCTGTACCAGAAAGGATAATAAAAGCAAGTAAGTTCCAATTTCACCAAAAACTCTCAACACTTTATGGAGAACATGGTGAATCCGCCGAAAGCTGAACACTTCTTGTAATGACTTCTAAATTAAAATAGTTGCATTAATCTATAAACAACTAGGAAAATTTATTGACAATGTGTTGGCCAAACTAACAGAAGTCTTAGTATTACTTTCTCACTGTGCTATTTGGACGGATGGTTCTTAATTGATATTAATCAAATGCAAAAAAGGTAAAGCTTCCAATGCTTGTCCACAATTTCAACTTACAAAGAAATGTAGGAATTAACCAACTGCAACATACTGCATTGTCAGCTTAGTCAAAAAAAAGCAAAAAGTACAGCTGTCGATGTATACACCTTCAAAGCTGTAACAATTAAATGAAGAGCACTAATTCCCAAATTGAGCACTGTATAAAAGCATTCACACTATCGTAATGATATCAAGTTGTCCCCCAACTTGTCCAATCAGGAAGCTCGTAGGAGAAAATCATATATCCAATTGGCAAAGAAGCGCTCGTTCTCACTCTACTTAATATAAACAAGTTACAATACCATCCCTGGTTCATGGAAAATGAATCTCAGAGGTACTTCACATGATATGCTATTATTACATCTATGTTTAGTACATGATAAAAAACATGATCGAAAAATAAGAACAATCCTCTTCAGGAAACGTAGTTATGAAGTCAACGCAAGAGTAGCCACAACATTCTGTGAACATTGCCCTTTACCAATCTTTTAGCCTTGCTTGAATGCATGCTGCTATTTTTTAGTATATACCTAACTTTTGGCATATTGCTACTATCACATTCGGCCTTATTGCTTAAATTTGGACACTCTCCTGTAACATCTTTACCATTCTTTCCCCTTTATGAGTGCTTACATGAAAAATAGAAGGAACCATCCTAATCCTATATGCATTGAAAAAATTATTACAACAACCACAATCAAGCAAAATGTAGTGGCTTACAGCAAATCTCAGCAGAATACATGACTTGCCAACACCTGAATCTCCAATTAAAAGAAGTTTGAACAAGTAGTCACTGTAAGACACAACATCAAATGCCAAATGAGTTACATAATATCTTTCCAGATGCCAAAAAGTACATAGTAATGTAATTCCAGCTGTTGCCAAATATAAAAGTCTTTCTAACAGTATGCACCACTTCAGATAAAAAGATACTTCTCCAGTTATTAGTTTGATAGCTGAGTATGTGCTGAATATAATACTGTAGCCCATGATAGCAAATAGATTTATGGTTGCTTCTAGCAGAAACGAGAGAAGCTATGATTAACCAGCATATGCTGTAATTTATCAAATATTAATTTCATCAGCAGCAAGTCCTACCTAAACCAAATTATGTATCTGCAACTCCCCATGCAGAACACAATACACTGATCTACCCAATTTTTCTACAAGCACATAAGAGTGAATGACAGACGTAATCAATTAAATAGAAGAACCAAAAATACCGACTTGACCCCATAAGGAGTATGACGAGTAACTAAAACTAGGGTATCAGAAATCAACCTAAACCTAGTTTAACTTCAGGATCACATAGATCCCCAAAGTTGAAAAGAAAAAACTAAGAATACACTTTGATCATTCAAATAACACTTGATAGACTTTGTGTCAAAAGACATATACACTAACAAACGGACACAGCCAACAATTTCAACAAATTATTAATTCTGGAAAAAAAAAAAGAAAGAAATACAGATTTGCGATCAAACAATATATCAAATTCGCGGATCTAACAACATTGTATCAAGGGGGGATAAACAGGATTCGCAGCGTCCCAACCATCGCTGACGTGGATCTATCAAATTCAAAGGTATCACATAAACAGAATTCAATTCTGAAAAAAACCCTCGAACAATTTTACTTTTGCTTTCATTTCTTTCAGATGTAGGGATATAAGAGATTTACTATTCGGGAGTCATGATTGGATGCGATGATTCAACGGTGGGGAAGCCGGAATACCCTCCTCCCGACGGACGGAGATCGTTCGCGACACGGAAACGGGGTCGGAGGAGTTGACCGTGTTGACGGAGAGAGCGATTGTGATTAATGAAAAAGAATTAGAAATGAGAGCCAGATAGGATCTTCCGTATAAATATACGCGTAGAAGGCCGACACCGTAGGAGTGGGGAAGAGTTGTGAGAAAGTGATTTACTTTAATTACATGCCCACCCCATAAACAATTTTTAATATTCTTATAATATTGTTTTAATTAATTATAATAAATAAATTATAATAACTCATCTTAACATACTGAGCAAATACTTCAACTCAATCAATATATCGATATGATTAATAATTATAAATAAATTACTATAAAATAAAAACTGACATGTCTGGTAATACTCAAATCCAATTTTAACCTTAACCAATGGGCTAAGAAATCATTGTAAATATTGTCATCTTATTTCAATTAATCAATATCGTGAGTTAAATCTAAATATTTATTTATTTAGGTATTAGATAAAATATTTATTTTTAGAATATTAAATAACAAAGGTATTTAATTGTACCTATTAAATAATTTTATTTTGTATATTAATACTTTTTATAAATCTTTATTGAAAGTGTATACTATCTACAATTAAAAAACGCATATTTAATATTTGATGTTAATAACTACCTTTTAATTTTATCAAATTTATTTTTTATTAATCATAATAATTCAATGCATTTTACAACCTAAATTATAATAATTTATATATTGTCTGCTAAAATAATGCGACTTGGTTTTAATAAAAATATATTTAAATAATAAAAATACCTTGGCAAATTTTTAAATACCTAAATATAACTAAATTTAAGTATTATTGTGATCCGAATTCACCATCATTAATTATTTAATACTTGATGGTTTGATTTTGACGCGTAACATTCGTATAAATACAGATATTTAATTTTATAATTTATTTAATTAGAATAAAAAATTAGAGTATAAAAAAAGTTAAAAAGTAAAAGAGATATAGATAAAATGTTTGGTGCTTAGTTGATGAGAATAGATGGAGATCAAGTTAAATTGAATGTATATGAATTCCCTTCCAAGTCGAAGTTTGTTTATATCTAAACTTTAATGAAAAAGGATTAATTTATAAAATAATTGGAAAAAGATAATCATAAAAAAATATTTTTTATTGTTTCATGAATCTTTTATTATTTATATTTTTTAATAACTTAAATTATTCTAATATAACATTGATTAATTTATTTTATAATATAAAATAAAGAGAAATAATTAATAAATATAATTTAAAAAATAAGTATCCTCTTCTCAATTATTTTCTTTATATCATAGAACAAAAAATACTTATAATTTACTCACAATCATACTAAATAATTAAAAAATATTATTATTATTTGTCATCCAATTTCACCTTCTCTCTCCTCACATCAAACCAGACGAACCTCAACTTTCAAAGTTAAAGATCCCCAACAAACTTATACAATGTTTGGTTTTATTTTTGGCCCATCTCAACATGGTAAATGTTTGTCTTGATTTATTTTGAAAGTTTTTTGTGATGTTTTGAAACAGTGTCTCATTTATTTTTTGTCAAAATAAGTCTACACTAATTATAGGCTCTATAATTAAAAAAATTATATACATACTCATACATATATATAAATATATATAAAGAGACATGATTTTACAATGAAGAATAGTTTTTGATTCCTACTAAACAACATCAAACATACCATACTTATTTTATATTATCTCCAAAACAAATCAAAACATACACACTATTTATAACACATACTTATTTATTTTTATCTATCTATCTCCACAAAACACACCAAAATAAATTAAAAATGAAACCAAACGTAGTGATAATGTTTGTTTGTTTTATCATATTTTCAACACTTATCCAAATTCAACCAAGCCGAACATCACAACTATATCAAATTCAGATTACAAAATATTTGCAAAATTCTTTCCTCTAGAAAAAGAAAAATAAAAAAAAAAAAGAAACGTGGAGCTGTGATCAACAATAATTTTATAAGGTCAATTATTTTAATTATTCTTTAAAACTTCAATTACTATAACAATTAACTATTTTAGAATTGAGTTTATATAAGGGATAACTAAATTCTCGTTTTTTTAGATTTGGTGTAGTTATATGTAAATCTTTTATAATTTAAGAGATTATTTTTATTACTTTTAAAGTTTGCTGTCGTCTAACAAATAGATATATCCGTTAGTCAAAATCTATTGATTTTGTTGATATTAACAAAATAAAACTCGTATTTACCCCGCTTGATTTATTATTGATTTTTATTGTAGATCAAATAAATATTTTTATGGCCAAATTACCTTTGTATATCTTTACACATTAATGCATGATGGGAGGTGTATTTTCACTGTTATAAAAGTAGTTTGGTCATAAGAAATTTTATATTAATTTACAATAAGTTTGGAATAAGTCAAACAATGATAAATATAATTTCATTAAGTTTTTTTGTTAAAATCAACAAATTCAATCAATATTAATTAGAGGAGTGACCTATTTGTTAGACGAAAAGTCTCAGATTACTAAATGTAATTTTTCTAACTATATATATATATATATATATATATATAATTACACCAAACTTAAGAGCTATTGAATGTAACTATCACTTTATATAATTAACCATCCAAAATGAAGCCAAACACGCCCTTAGGTCGGTGGAACTAAAGCTAAAATGGGGGAAAAAAGATAAATATGAGACATTAGAAGTAGGCAACGGTTTAGCCCTGCGTCTCAATAAACACCGCCAATGGCAGACGGAGGGTACGACGGCGACTTCTACCTGCGATACTACGTCGGTCACAAAGGCAAATTCGGCCATGAATTCTTGGAATTTGAGTTCCGACCCGACGGCAAGCTCCGATATGCCAACAATTCCAACTACAAGAACGACACTATGATTCGCAAAGAGATCTTCCTCACCCCTGCCGTACTCAAGGAGTGCCGCCGTATCGTCGCTGATTCAGAAGTAACACCTCATCCGGCTTTTCCTTCCTTGACCGTCGTTTTCATGATTAGGGTTTCGAATGGTGAAAATATTTTTTTTTTTGGTGGTCCAGATAACGAAGGAAGATGATATCAATTGGCCGGAGCCAGATCGTGTTGGGAGGCAGGAGCTGGAGATTGTTATGGGGAATGAGCATATTTCTTTTACGACTTCGAAGATTGGTTCGCTTATGGATGTTCAGACGAGTAAAGATCCTGAGGGCTTGCGCATTTTTTACTATCTGGTTCAGGTATAAATTTTTTCTCATTCGAAGCTAATACAGTTGTTTTATTCAGGAATTATATCAAGGTCGGTTGACATGATACCAAAAGTGGATTCTGTGCATGTTTTAAGTTACTGGGTTTAGCTTGAATATGGTGGGGGTTGTTCGGTATTTAGGAATTTATTCAGGTGGGAATATCAGACTTTAAGCAAAAAGGAAGAAAAGGAGCTTTAAAGCTTGGTTTTATGTGTTTGCTCATTCATGTAAACAATCTGAGAATCACTTCGGTCTTCAATTGCTCGAGTCATTTCCTAGAAAGGCGAGGTATGGATTTATATGGTTGTATAACAAAAACAAAGGGAAATTGTTAGCAAAGATCTTTGCCTATTAAGAAGAGCTAGAGCTAAAGCTTTGTTCTTTTGCTATTTTTTCTAACTTCTGCAATGTGCTATGTGCCTAGTAATGATATGTATCTACTAGAGATATGGGGATGATGGGGCATGGACTTTATTTGGTTAGATGTTCAAGACAATCATAATGATCAATTATAAACAGCAAATTTGATTGTGTAGAGAACTACCCCTTTTAGGTGTCTGGATCACGTGCTCCATTTTTTTGGCATCAAGGTGTTTGATTCAAAGTTTATGAGTGACCCTACAGCTATCAAGTGTTAAAATCAGTCACTCGTTGCACTTGAAAACTAAGACCTTAATCTCGTCAGGGCCTGATAAGGAAACACCTATTGATTGGTGTTTAACCCTGATGGAAACAACTGGATCATTGTTAACTTTATCATAGCTTAGAAATTTACGATGTTAATCCTGGGTTCAGAGCCAACACAAAGGAACGGCCCTGAGAGGTATTGACCCTCCCCCCACCCACCAACAAAACTGTTCTCTTGAAACCAGTAGATAACTCTGTATACTATAGGAAGCTGTTCATAACCTTTACAAATCATGAGATGATGTAAGAAGAACAAGGCAATCCTGCCCAAGTGATCAATTATGCATAACTAACTCAATTGAACATGCATTTTTTATGCATGAGTATCTTGATGTTGGACGAATTATTGGATGAGAATTTGTGCAGCATTCTATATGTGATTGCAGTTGGTTATCTGTAATATGATTTTAGTTTGTCATTTTCTTATCATCTTTTTCCTGTTCTTCCCTGAAGCAGCACTATAACAACTTCATTGCCTTCAAGTAATAATGACTTGTTCATCAGATGAGGTTATAGTGTTCACTTAATTTGGGATCAATAAATGATGTTTATGGTCTTCCATTTTTGCAGGATCTGAAATGTTTGGTATTCTCTTTAATCTCACTACACTTCAAGATCAAACCCATATGAGGAGGGTAATGGTGCTACAGAGTTATTAATGCTGTGATCTGAACTTTTACCTTCTCTTTTGGACATCATTTTCCAGTTCTTGAATTGTTTGTGATTTGGTTTGAGGAGGTTGTGAGAAAGCTGATTTGACTGCTGTTATATTCTGAATCGACCACTGGAACTATACTTCACAAATACTTATCTCTGTTTCTGAAAAGGACGCATAGGTTTGGCATTCAATGTGTCAAGTCTGTCAGCCCAGTGCCAATGTCGATTACAGTAATTTTCTTGGAGTTAATTGACTTGTTTTCATGTATTCCAAGCTGAAAAACTTGCATGCTTTTAGCATCACGGACATGCCGTTGTTATTGATTGCCTTGTTTCAAATTTATCGTCCCTATTGTTCTTGAAGTAAATATTGCTAAAACGAATGAAGTCATTTGATATTTCATTTTAAATCTATTGCATAAAGTTCCTTCTAGTTTTAGTTTATTACATGTAATAGTTTAAATTTGGATACATATTTTTCTTGTATTTGATATAAATAAATCAAGTTATTATATAGTTCGACTTCTGCTCAATTTGATTAAATCCCGTAAAAGCTCGAATACTAATATGTTAGCTATCAAAGCATCAAGTAAATTGTTGGTGATGAGTAGGTTGCGATAGGCGGTGTTAACTACATGCTTTCCTCGCCACTTTCGCCCAGCAATCATCACATCAATCATCCATCCTCTGTTTGTCCATGCAAATCAAACCTTCCTGCGTAAGATTGGAACACACTGCTTTGAATAAGGGCAAGAAAATAGCAAGTATTAGTGAGTCTCCAGCGTATCCAACGAGCAAAGAACACAATTTCTATTAAAATGTTGTAACCACGGATAAGATAAATAACCCAAAATTATAAATATAATAAAAAATCAATAAAAAAAAAAGAGCATAATATGAAGTGACTATTTTTCCCTTGGAAGATACATTACAAGAAATTAGCTCCATCATAATGTATCACGAGGAGTGTTCTGCGTACATTTTTTTTAATTTAAATTGAATTTAATCAAATATCAAACAATTACATAAAAAATATAATATATTTGTCAGGTAATTGATGTACAATTTAAGAAAAGTGATCTATTACATGTAAAATATAGCATATTTATTCTATGAACTGTCGTATTTTGGACGAACCTGATTTAAATAAAACTTTTTATATTGTAGATATATACCCATTTTAGTTCTTAAATATGAACAAATCTTAACTCTATGTATCTGATTTCCATGTCTGTAGTGACACTAACTCCACGTTGACAACTTACAAATTTAGGGACTAAAGTGAGAAAAAAAAAATCTAAACTGAGCATTTTACCCCCAATTATAATTTGGTCAGAATGATCAATTTGAGACAAAATTAAAGTTTAGAGATGTTAACGTCAAGAAATGAACTTGATAAAACTAAAATGATTCTAAATGAAATAAAAGTAATTAACTATAATATTTAACTCTAACAATATATATATATATATATATATAATACTTATAATTCCGCTAAACTACTTAGAAGATGAATGATGTATCTAACTGAATAGGCAAATAATATTTTGACACGCTTAATTTGATTGGAAAGATCTTATATATTTATAACAAAAAAATGAATTACTAGCGGGCACGTATAACAAAAAAATGAGTTACTAGAGGGCACGTTAAAATTTAAAATGAATGGCATATGAATAACATATAAATACTAACCCAAACTTCAAAAAATAAAAATATAATATGGAATAAATATCCTCAATTTTATTAACTTAAAAGTATTGTTGAAAATTTTAAATTAAGTGGCTTCCAACTAATTAATTTTATTTTAAAATTAATATTAGATAAATTTTTTTTATTATAATTTTTTTTTATAATATAATGGACGTATCATTTTTAGAATTCTAATAAGTGTAACTTGTGATTAAATATAAAATAGTGAGAATCCCTTGAGTGTTTATTCCTATAATAAAAAAACATCCACACCCTTATTGGGGTACATTTTCATAATGTGCTCTTATTGAATTATATCGTTTTTCGGTAAAGGTAAATTGCATTAAAAAAATTATAATGTACAGTCGTATGGCTGATGTTGTGTGCCATGGAATTTGCCATAATCTACACAATGCTACCGTACTAATTTTATTCGGCAATTCTGCACTAAGTGTACGTAATCTAATTTTGTCTAAAATAATGATAGCCAATGCCGACGGGTCTCGATCCAATTGCTGAAATTTCCTCCTATTGCTCTCCTGCCAAATGGGATATACTAGAGATGCTAAAAGGTTGCGATAGGCGGTGTTAACTACATGCTTTCCTCGCCACTTTCGCGCAGCAATCATCACATCAATCATCCATCCTCTGTTTGACCATGCAAATCGAACCTTCCTGCGTAAGATTCGAACACACTGCTTTGAATAAGGGCAAGAAAATAGCAAGTATTAATGAGTCTCCAGCGTATCCAACGAGCAAAGAACACAATTTCTATTAAAATATTGTAACCACGGACGATTCATGGTCGAGAATCGTTCACGTAGAGCTAGCCATAAGACAAACAAATTCCGGGGGATTTTGAATGGGCCCATAAGGAGTGAATACCAACCTACCTTTGGGCCTGAAGAACGAAAAATGTCATACACCCTCCTGTTGGTGTAGGGGCCTCCCCTCAGAGTGATCGAGTCGTGTGTGCCACGTAGTGGAGGCAAACTTTGAATGATGTCCAACATAATAATGTCCGCCTGTGTGTGTTTGGGTGTGAGCAGCAATGGCCAATGCCATACTCCATTGTGAATAACCTCTCTAAGGAGCATATCCGCCCGTGTGTGGGTGTGATATGGGTTGTGTGGAAATATAGTCTTTAAAATCCCCATAAGATGCCAAGGATCCTGACATATATATATATATATATATATATATTAATTCTCCATTACCGATCTTATAATGGATATGAGGTTGTAGTATATGTAAAAGTCTAGGCAATTTGCGCCAACCCCATGCCCCGGAATTGACCTCAACTGTGCATATAGATTTGCCTTGAAGTCTCATGGTGTAAATCCATGTTACCCATATAGAACCGCGGAATCTACTTACTATTCTACAGATATGTCTGCTCATAAGAGTCCGATTGAGGGCTGCTACATTCATGATTCCCTGTCCTCCTTCTTCCACCGGATGACACATTTGATTCTAGAAAACCTTCGGATATCCAAAGGTTGATGCACCATTCCAGAGGAACTGGCTGAACCATTTCTCTATTTCATTATTAACTCTTTTTGGCAAAATAAATGTCATAGCACAATAAATTATAGTGACATGAATACTGATTTAATGTTTGGCAAAATAAATGTCATAGCACAATAAATTATAGTGACATGAATACTGATTTAATGAGTTGAATTCTAACTGCAAATGACAGCCGAATCGAAGCCCAACCCTGCAATCTCTTATCAATAATTTACTAAATAGAATTTCTTATTAAAACAATATACAATAAGGAGTTTTGACTAATTAGTTTTATATTACTATTGCGTTTTTTAATATTGTTATTTATATTTTCATATTAATTGACTTGAATACAAAATAGTAAAATATAATAATTCATGAATACGAAGTACAATTTTAATTTTGAAAAATATTTTTTATTTGGTAGTACCAATTAAATTTAGAAAGTGAATTACAAATAATAGAAGTAAATAGTTTCCTTATCAATAAAGCAATTATTATCAATTTGTTTTGAAAATATAATTGTATAATATAAATGTTTCAATAACAGAAACATAAATAATATCATGAACTTAATATATTTTATGACTAACTATAATAATATATTTACTTGTAAAAATGTATTTGTACAGTATCCATAAAAGAATAAATTTCCTTACTCATATATCACGTCGTTAAGTCCCCACAAGATCATTGATATCCGATTTCAATAATTTTTAACTTTGAACATTTAAAACCAAAGTCTTAAGCATATATTTTACAATCACCATCATAGGCATAATCGTGAGCTATAGTTATGTATAGCCTAGAGACTTCATCATATTCCAAAGTTGCTAATAGAATGCCGAATTTATTGATGTGTACAAACACATGCAAGCTAGCTTTGCTCTTCCTTAAAAGTTTTCTTGATATACCTCTATGGCACAAGATCATTGATATCCGATTTCAATAATTCTTAACTTTGAACATTTAAAACCAAGATCTTATACATATATTTTACAATCACCATCATAGGCATAATCGTGAGCTATAGTTATGTATAGCCTAGAGACTTCATCCTATTCCAAAGTTGCTAATAAAATGCCTAATTTATTGATGTGTACGAACACATAAAAGCTAGCTTTGCTGATTGACTTTACCTTAAAAGTGTTCTTGATATACCTCTTTGGATGATAGTTTGTTGATGATGATTGTATACTATAAACGATTTCTCTCTTTCTTTTTCTTTTATTTGCTATTGGTTGGCAGTGTTTCTTTCGTATGGTGAAGAGTTCAAAGATATTCCAATTGTAAGCAGAGTAGTGGTAGAAGTACAGAACAAAAATATTTTCGAAAACAATGAATTTGAGTTTCAGTGATGTACCAATTTGCTATATTGTTGAGTTGAGCTGATTTTGATGTGCTTTGGGAGCTAATCAAGTAATAATTATACAACTAGAAATTGGTTTTGAATCAAAACTTTTATTTCTCTGGCTAAGAATAAGCCGGACCTTGTTGGGCAGAGCAACAATTTTCCATATACTACAAAGAAGGCAAAAGTACTACCGAACACACTTAATTCTTATTTACAATAGAATATTTACATAGATGGTTGCTGGTGCAAGAGGGCTCCTACTCCGAGGTACTTGAACCCGAGTTGACAAGAAAGCTGGTGCAAGATCATCTTCACCAACATTAAGCTGTTAGAATGAAAAAAAAAAAAAAA
>NW_011628054.1:542460-544495 GCF_000512975.1 Sesamum indicum | reverse complement strand
ACAAGAGTTTTTCTCAAACTTGTTAATGACAAGAAAAATAGTGAATACTATTTCAGAAGTTAGTAATCTTAGCTCTGTAACAAGGTTACACATTATATTCTAGTAAATCACAAAGTGTGGTAGAACACTTGGCTAAAGAAGCAAATCCTTAAAAGAGAAAGGAGCCTACCATCTCAATTAATCACAACACTAATGTGACCACAAGTAACGTCTGTAAGGATAAAATTGTTGGACAGATTTATCCAAAGACCCTAAATGTAATGATCAAGATCTCGAGGATAGTTAAGAGATGTCTACTAATTATGCTCACAAAAGTTTAGGTTGGTATGAGAAAGAGGTATATTGCATTTGCTATCCCATAATGGACCTATTTTTAATTTTGGTCTCATACTGTAGATGATTTGCATATTGCAGCCCATATATGCATTTGTTTTTCCAATTTCACGACATAAGAGGGGCAACCATTAAGTAGCTAACGGCTTTTGATTTTTCTGTTAAGTGGGTGCAAATTTGGAGGGAAAATGTAATGATTTATGAAAATTTGGTGGAAAAGGTTTATTTATTCTTCTTCCTCATATAAATAGCTATTTTGTTTTCTTCTCTCTTCCATTTAGTAGGAAAATTTTTTTAAAACACGGCTGCAAATGGAGAAGCTCTTTGTCACTATGGAAGGATTGCAAGTTTGAGAACCCTATTATTACAATAATATTAAGTAAAGACAAACCAACAAAGAAGAAATTAACAGGAAAATATTATGAGAAAAGACAGAACGTAACTTTCGAGGCCTCTGCTATCCCCTGGTCAGGCCACTCTGACTGGCCAACAAGGTTTGGCTCCAGCTCCGGGCATACTGGGCCAGAGTTGACTTCCATCGGGAGTCCTTATAGAAGGCGAACCGGGCGGCAAACTCCATGGTGTCCTCAATTGTGTATCCGGGGGGGACTTCCTGTATTGACATGCAGAAGAGAAAGTTGGTAAGTTGATAATAGTATTTTAAATGCTTTACCATTTATTTTATAAATAAGATGTTAAATATTTTTTCTTCTACAAGAAGCAAAGCTCGATCACCCCCCCAAGCAAAAGGAATTATTGGAGAGGTGCTTCAAGAAAAAAATGAACGGCGGCTGGAGCGGGCCGAGGGCGTTGGAGGTGGAGGTAAGTAGCTACAATATTAATATTATTTTTTTTAAAAAAAATTAATTCTTGCTTAAAAGTGTTAATAATTTTGTTAAAAAAAATTAATTCTTTTTACTGAATCGATTTTTTAATTCGTCATTGCCGTATACTTTGCCAACAGAATTCTTCAAGAACATACACTAACGATTTTGGCCGGATTATTTCATCCAACCTAAATTCAAATTCATCTTGTGAAGATTCCGATGATGTGCTATCGCCGGATCCGATCTCTTGTGCTCTGCCGGCAAGATTAATGGAGCCTCAGGTACATATTTAATTATTTTTTTTTGTTTCTCCTATTTATTTGTATTTAATTTCCTTTCCTGTCAAAGTTTAAAAAAATAAATATTTAATTTTTTAATATATTAAGAAATTTTTTTCCATAATTAAGGTTAAACAAGAAATTCAACTTTACTTATTTCATAAATATTTGAAAATAAATTTTTGTGGAACCCATTCTTCAGGCTATAGAAATCATGCTCAATAAAACTTGTCTTTTCTTTTTCCTTATTTTTTGATATATTTTCTTACCATGACCAACAGCTGCAGTGACTAAACTCATATTTGAAAACACTAATTTTTATTTCACTAATTTTACCTTAAATTAAGCACAAAATGGGGATTGAAAAGAAAGTGCCATAGCAATGGTGATGACCTGGCCTACTCTCAAACCAAACCTGATTGTGCCGGTTTTCTTTTCTTTTCTTTTTTTTTAATGAAGATGAGATACTTTTTTAACAATCTCAAATAATTTATGCTTTTACTTTAAATAAATAAATTATAAATTAAACCAAACAATCAAAACTACAAAAAGAAGTAGCTAAGACCACATAAAGACCAAAAAAGATTTACATTTTTA
>NW_011628054.1:496722-542384 GCF_000512975.1 Sesamum indicum | reverse complement strand
AAAAGTATAAAAAATATAGAATAGTTAAGCTACAAAAATAAAATAAAACTTATATGTCATGTATTATTTAAAAAAAAAAAGTAGCTCGATTAGGTCGGCCCGCTAACTTGACCCAGGGTTAGGAGGTCCTAGGTCATTGGGTTAGGCCTTCCCAAGTATTGATACTTGGAATTAGCTTAGGATTTGACTATATTGGACTAACCAACTTTTCTTTATTGGGTTAATCACATCCTAGGTTGAGTCCCTCTTGAGCCCGACTCTTTAGGCATCTTGATCAGCGACTAGCAACCATGTGTCTAGTCCATGATCATTGAATTAACATTAGTTTGGTGGAAGTTTCTCAATTACAAGATATAATGTGAGATCTCTATGACCAATAAAACAAAAATAATAGTAATTCTTTATTTTTGGGAAGCACGAATATGAATTCTCTATGCACAATGAACAAAAATAGAGGAAAAAAATAGTTTCGTACATTAATATCCATTATAATTTATTGTTGAATGATGATAATATGATTAAGAAACCAAATGATTATTGCATCTCTTTGACTCGAAACCGGAAGATTTGATTAATTAAATAATTCAAATTTAAAACTTGGGGCGAACATCCCAGATTTGGATATATACTTGGCCAACTTTCTTTTCGAGAAAATATAAACGTTTGAGGGTATTGTGGAGAAAATAAAATATCACAAATTTCGAAATATTTTGTGGTAATGAAAAGAGTACGAAAGGAGGAAAAAGAATAGTAAATAAATAAATAAAATTAAAATTGAAAAAAAAATAAAACCACAAGAAAAGATTGCGAACTCAACTTAGAGTACTAACTACCATAGCTCACGATATAATATCTTTAATTACATTAATGGAGAGGAGAAGACATTAATTAGGGTATCTTCCATAATTATTTACAGTTTTTCTTATTTACAATGATTTGTTGATAAAAAAATTTCTCATTGTTTCATGTTTGGAAGCCCCATAAAGGTATTAATTGTTGCAACTATTATATATTCTCTCTTCATCACTATACATATATTATTTTTTTGTAATAAGTCTTTTAGTTCACAGCATTGGTTTTCCATGCAATGATTTAGAAGGCGTCACAAAATTAGATCTCTTGGTATGTCGTTTTTCATACTTAGGACAATAAATGATACTTTTAATACTTTTGGTCTCGGCTCTCTTATCCATCTGTCTATTTAGTGTACTATTTACTATGATTTGTTGATAAAAAAGTTTCTCATTGTTTCATGTTTGGAAGTCCCACAAGGTATTAATTGTTGCAACTATTATATATTCTCTTTTAATTACCAAATACAAGCAGATTTTGCATAGGGCTATGCAGTACAGTGGTTTTTGAATCAGGGTGATGTCATCTATGTCAATTCTAATAGTTATAACCATTGGTGAGATGATGGTATAAATACAAAAATTACATACTAGTAACCCATGTAAACTCTTTTCTAAAACAAACGTTTAATGTTGTGGTAATGCAAAATGAGAACTCTACAGACAAGTGGTTTAGTGGCCCTCATATGATAGGGATCTTTTGATTAATGTCACTTTGCATTTAGTTTGTGATGCAACGGTTCTTCAACATTTATTATAGTTTCCAACAGCCTGCTATTATACCTTCAATATCAATATTTTCATGGCAATTGCTAAATGATTGATTGCAGGTCAATGAACGATAGCAATGGCATTTAATTGCTAGTGTTGTTCCCATATCAAGACCATTGCACATATGTTCTTTCGAAGTTTTAAAGTGCGAAGGTGTTGGAATAACTTGCTAGTTTTTTCCAGTTGTAGCTTCTAATAGCAGATTTGGCGATAATGATAGTTTATCATTAACGGAAGCTGACAACAACCTCCTTGACTGAGGGACATATAATATCCATGTATCGTAGCTTGTTCTATGATTTTCTGGGATGACATGAAACAATCCAAACACCTCGGTCATTGTTTTTGAGCTTGAACGATCATCTTGAGGGTACATCACCAATTATAGTTGTTGCCAAAGTAAGTGTATTTAAAAGACAATAAAGGATAAGTGATTCAAATGTTGATGACACATGGATTCACTTCCCACACGAACTTCCTGCCATAGTGCGGCTTAAGAGAATCCTAAGAGGTGGGAGCATGCAAAGTTGTGCATAATAACCAAGGAGATGTAGTATTTGTAGTTTTGAGTATTTACATTATCAAATGATCATTTTATTAATGTTTTAAATTGGTTGAAGAAAATGCTTTCGAAAGAATCTAGATAGAAGTCGATGCTAAAAATATTTCTTTACTGACAAAGTCACAACATAGAGGCAACTAGTTGTTGCTGCATATTTTGGCTTAAATTCGTGCTATGAAAAGAAGTTTGAAATATAATTTTGTGTACACTTTCAGAGAAATGGATAATGTGGTGGACCTCCTAACAAATGAAGCATGTGACAGAAAGATAAATTATATACTTTATGGGAGTCAGATATCCATGACACTCAAAATATCTATCCACTCAAAAGTTTTGATATCTTTTTCCCGATCATCAATAAATGGGAATCGATCTTGCCTAATCCCCTGCCTAGATAGAAGTGGCCTAAGCACTAATAATTAATGTTGAGTGTTCAATCACTTCTCTGTAAATAAAGCTTGTTATTATTACCTTATAAATACAATAAAATATTAGAGTCTTCAGAATCTTTACTCACAAAAATCTTAACAGATCTTCCAACAGTATCACCAATTTGCATGCACAATCTAAGAGATATCAAGAAAATTAAGATTTTTTCCTCTGTAATGATTCTTCTCCTGGTGATTTATATTTCAATTACCCTTTGGATTACGGAAATGACTCTCACAATGAAAATAAGTCACATACAATATATTTGGCTGGCTTTAGAATTGTAAACTTCATGAGGTCAAAATAGTATTTGCATCATTCACACAAAATCAATTTATTTTCCACTTACATACATTTTTCTTTTATGCGACCTCTTATGGTCAAATGAATAATGAAAAGTTCCAATATATTTTGTTCATGTATTTGTTGTATTATGACCTCTATAAAACATCTTCCGTATTTTTGAAAGCATCATTTCCAATTTGTAAAACACAATGATCAAAGATTTCTATGGAACATGTCACGCCCTGGGCCCGTGAGCCCGTTGGATGTAAGAATTGCCTCCAAACTCACCATGTGCATCCTAAAATTCGGTTATGGCAATATGCCGAAAAGGGATTCCAAATGGATACACTATAATTTTTCTTTGCCCAATGCTTATATGTTGCTTATCTTATTAGTTTCTAATGTATATGGAATGTGATATTACAATCACCGTTCATAAAAATGTGACATCCTCAACGTGGAGTGACTTGTCCCATGATTGGTCGTTATGTATCAAGATTCTAGAGGTGATTCCTATGTATGTAGCATTTTGTCAGGCATGTTCAAGAGGTGGCTCCCCACGCGCATTCCACTTTGTCTCCCATATACTTAGCTTCCGACTCAACTTGGTGATTGATTTTCATACTATTTGATCATGCCCTGTGTAGCACCCCCTTCGCTACAAGGGTTATATCTACCCTAAATGTCATACTTACTGTAATCCCTGTGTTCATATACATACATTTGCACATAATCATCTAATCAATTTGCATACGTAATCCCAACACGTCATAATAGGTATTATCAACATTTGCACATAATCATCTAATCAATTTGCATACGTAATCCCAACACGTCATAATAGGTATTATCAACCCATAACATTATATATATATATATATATCAAACACCAGAAAGTGATTCATCACAAGTAATCCGTACGCTTATATTCTCTCTGTACAAACAAAATGTAAGTTGTACTCTAACTGACTAAGAGAAGAAAACTGCATACTGGCCCAACCTGCTTGAGTATAGCGCGTAAACCTATTCTTCAACAGTCAAACACCTCAAAGTCTACTCCTGAAATAAAATGTTAGCAGAGGGATGAGCCTGCAACTCGGTAAGTAAATTACTGGCCCTATCTATATATGCATATCAAACACAACCCAAACAAGATAAACAGGCCACACACATGCAATACAATCAATTTAATTCCAACATAATCAGCTTTATTATACCAAATGACTATCTCATAATAAGACAACCAACCAAACTCCATTTTTCCCTAGTTTGCTTACCAGAAGGTGATTTGTATTTTTCCCGCCAACTCAATCTCACCGTTATATAAATTTAAGTGAACCCCCTTGACAGTCGGCTCATCAATCTCATTTCGCACATAACATTTTCTTTTTGCATATAGTTGTTTCATTTCGCACATAGCACTTTCTATTATATTTTCGCCTTATAGGCTTTCAACACATCAAGGGGTATTCACACCACAATTATATTCAATTTCCACTACTCCCTCATTTCCACATATCACCATTCTTGTAAACAATTAGTAACATAAAATAATATATTAACATATTCTCATTTTCAGACATCCACAATACATCAAACAACAAACATAATATTCCAACGCATTTCCTCATTCCACGTACACAATACCGTCATTCAAATCAAATCATCCATCACTCATATACTTCCAGACAAAATCATTGTCAGCATGAACCACAAATTCAAATAACAGTAAAACCACAAATAAAGATGACATATATAGATAATACTAATTATTTACTTACCTCGACCTTACAACGCCTTTATCTATTCAGTAGGTAGTGGTTCGGTCTTTTCACTTTACCCTCATATCCTATAATGAGTTATATCACATACAGTTAATATATCGAGAATATCGTAACTTCCTTTAAATATAATATTAAATATTATTCGTGCAATTTCTAACAATTCTTTAATATTCCATTTCTATCGAAATACAAATCTTCATTTTTCCTCTTTATTAACACACCATTTATTAAATATAATTTTCAGAATATTTCTATGAATTTTCTATCAATTTCTCGCTATTATACTCTTTAATTGAACAATAATACATATAATTGTGTATTTGGTTAATAATTCCGATGGAATTGTATAAATTGACTATAGCAATATTCAAATCTAATAAATTTAATAATCTAATTAACCAGCAATCTCATTTTTATATCCAATTTGATATTTAATTCGACACTATTTTAAATAGGCAAACTAGTAAAATACTCTGATTAAATGGTATATCACTCAATTAAATAACATTTAATAAATAAAATAATTAAATAATATAATTATATAGTTAAATAAAAATTAAAATTACAATTCTCGTACCTCTGTTTCCTTTTCTCTTTCCGCCAAAAATTGTGTGTGTGTGTGTTATGTAATGTGTATGTACCAAGAACAACAAAATAAAAAGAAAGAGAGAGAATGAGGCGGTGGGTGTTGTGGCCCCACCTCCACTCTCAATTCTCTCTCTCTCTCTCTACTTTTATATATATATATATACTGTATTACTTACTTAATATATATAGATTATTTACATATATATATATAATATTATTATTATTTTATTTATTTAATTAAACTTTTCTCAAAATACCATTTACATCCTTCCTAATTTTCTTAATTAATATAAATTGTCCTAAAATATTATAACAAATTCTAATTTAATTCATTCAAACGTTATATTCCAATTATGGCTCATAATTTATTTACCAATTAACTAAGTTTCATAAAAATTTACCAATTAATTTTCCAATTATATATTATAATTTTTGGGGCGTCACAATTCTCCCCTCCTAATAAAAATTTCGTCTTCGAAATTTAACTAACTTACCGACTCAGGGAATAAATATAGGTATTTTCTCTCATGTCCTCTGCATCATTTCAACAAACTGTTGCATAAAGGGGTTAATTTCTGGTTGTGAGGTACTTCTATTTTAGGATCCTAACCCCTGATGTTTTCATCCAAAATCATGACCCTGCACAGACTCTAATGACTCAGTTGGGCCAGCAGCGTTTTCTCTTGACTCTTCCATCCTATATGAAAAACACACATGTGAGTAGATTCCTAACATATACACCTTATATATAATGTTACATTTCCTCTACTATCCCTAGGAAATCTAATCCCTGCTCTGATACCACCTAATGTAACACCCCCTTCGCTACAAGGGCTATATCTACCCTAAACGTCATACTTATATTAATCCATGTGTTCATATATATACATTTGCACATAATCATCTACTCAATTTGCATACGTAATCCCAACACGTCATAATAGGTATTATCAACCCACAACATTATATATATATACATATCAGACACCAGAAAGTGATTCATCAAAAGTAATCCGTACGCTTATATTTTCTCTGTACAAACAAAATGTAAGTTGTACTCTAACTGACTAAGAGGAGAAAACTGCATACTGGCCCGATCTGCTTGAGTATAGCGCGTAAACCTATTCTTCAACAGTCAGACACCTCAAAGTCTACTTCTGAAATAAAATATTAGCAGAGGGATGAGCCTGCCACTCGGTAAGTAAATAACCAGCCTTATCTATATATGCATATCAAACACAACCCAAACAAGATAAACAAGCCACACACATGGAATAAAATCAATTTAATTCTAACATAATCAGCTTTGTCATACCACATGACTATCTCATAATAAGACAACCAACCAAACTCCATTTTTTTCTAGTTTGCTTACCAGAAGATGATATTGTGTTTTTCCCGCCAACTCAATCTCACCGTTATATAAATTTAAGTGAACCCCCTTGACAGCCGGCTCATCAATCTCATTTCGCACATAGCATTTTGTTTTTGCACATAGCTGTTTCATTTCGCACATAGCATTTTCTTTTCGCACATAGCACTTTCATATTATATTTTCGCCTTATAGGCTTTCAACACATTAAGGGGTATTCACACCATAATTATATTCAATTTCCACTACTCCCTCATTTCCACATATCACCATTCTTGTAAGCAACTAGTAACGTAAACACATATCACCATTCTTGTAAGCAACTAGTAACGTAAAACAATATATTAACATATTCTCATTTTCAGACATTCACAATACATCAAACAACAAACATAATATTCCAACGCATTTCCTCATTCCACGTACACAATACCGTCAATTAAATCAAATCATCCATCACTCATACACTTTCCGACAAATCAATGTCAGCATGAACCACAAATTCAGATAACAGTAAAACCACAAATAAAGATGACATATATAGATAATAATAATTATTTACTTACCTCGACCTTACAACGCCTTTATCTATTCAATAGGTAGTGGTTCGGTCTTTTTACTTTACCCCATATCCTATAATGAGTTATACCACATACAGTTAATATATCGAGAATATCGTAACTTCCTTTAAATATAATATTAAATATTATTTGTGCAATTTCTAATAATTGTTTAATATTCCATTTCTATCGAAATACAAATCTTCATTTTTCCTCTTTATTAACACACCATTTATTAAATATAATTTTTGGAATATTTCTATGAATTTTCTATCAATTTCTCGCTATTATACTCTTTAATTGAACAATAATACATATAATTGCCTATTTAGTTAACAATTCCGATGGAATTGTATAAATTGGCTATAGCATTCAAATCTAATAATTTAATAATATAATTAACCAACGATATCAATTTTATATCCAATTTGATATTTAATTAGACACTATTTTAAATAGCCAAACTCGTAAAATACTCCGACTAAATGGTACATCGTTCAATATAAATAACATTTAATAAATAAAATAATTAAATAATTTAATTATATAATTAAATAAAAATTAAAATTAAAATTCTCGTACCTCTATTTCCTTTTCTCTTTCCGCCAAAAATTGTGTGTGTGTGTGTTATGTAATGTGTATGTACCAAGAACAAGAAAATAAAAAGAAAGAGAGAGAGTGAGGCGGTGGGTGTTGTGGCCCCACCTCCACTCTCAATTCTCTCTCTCTCTCTACTTTTATACATATATATACTATATTACTTACTTAATATATATAGATTATTTACATATATATAATATTATTATTATTTTATTTATTTAATTAAATTTTTCTCAAAATATCATTTACGTCCTTTCTAATTTTCTTAATTAATATAAATTGTCCCAAAATATTATAACAAACTCCAATTTAATTCATTCAAGTGTTATTATATTCCAATTATGGCCCATAATTTATTTATCAATTAACTAAGTTTCATAAAACTTTACCAATTAATCTCCCAATTATATATTATAATTTTTGGGGCGTCACACCCTGGGCCCACAAGCCCGTTGAGCCCTGTAATTGCCGCAAACCCACTGAGTGCATTTTGGAATTAGATTATGACAACAAACCGAAAAGGGATATCGAATGGATGGACTTGAGTTCTTTCGCCAATGCTAATATGTTGTTTATCTTTTTAATTCATAGTCCATGTGGGATGGGCTAGCATAAAACACATCTACTCTTTTTAACTTTACGCATTATTGTCCTGTAAATTCTAAGTATTAAGACAACATATTTTCTACATATTTTCATGCCTTTTATTTTGCATATTATACTTATCTTACTTAATTTTCACATGCACATATAATGGTGGACATGTAACTATCACTGAACTAAATGATAAGGCTTCTTACTTTGCATATTTTTAGCGATCTTGTTTCCAAATTGGTTTTCCCTTGAATGTTTTGAAAAATATACAAGTACATTCAATTATAAAACAATGTTTTAGTAGTTACTTGATCTCATTAATTCTACTTGAGAAATGCGAGTTGTTCATTAATTTTGGTAATCAATGCATCACGAAAATTATTTATCCATTGAAATTTGGTGGTGAAGGTATGTACTTTGCAATATAAGGCAATATGTCTCACTAAAATTATTTATCCATTGAAATTTGGTGGTGAAGGTATGTACTTTGCAATATAAGGCAATATGTCTCACTTGCAATATAAGGCAATATGTTTCAGTTGAAGTTTATAAGCTTTCCTTCATACACAACCACTTCTGACTGATTGGTTAATGGAGTTTGTTTATCTCTTTAATCTAATATGCTTAGACTTTTTACTTTATTTGTGGCTTAATTTATACTTTTTTTATTCTAATGTGCTTGTTTTTTGGTACAGGATCAACCTGAATCAAACAATAGATATTCAATTAAAAAGAGAAGTCGAGACAGGTGTGTAGTTCAAGGCACTTGGATTGTCTCTTTTGGACTTTTCCGACATCATCAGCGAGGCCGCAACTATATTCTGAAAATGCATAAGGTATGTCCACTTGTCAATTTGAATTTATATCTATACATATTTGAACCAAATACTCCACGTAATGCAAGCTAGGTTTATATATCCAAATCATATTAAGATTAGAAATCCGTTTGCTATTATGATTTACTGATTTCGAGTACTGAAGTAATCCTTATCTTATTGATTTTAATTTTAAAATTTAATTATTTTCTTGGTAATTATTTATTTTTTCTTTAATCTACATATAACAGTTTGTTTATAGAAAGGTTATGCAATTACTTACTCATCCACTAAAAAAATAGAAACAAAATTAGATATTAGTGTGCAATCACGTGCATTTTTGCTATTATGCACTCTTATGTTTCTTTATCTAAAAAATGTGATATTATAATTTATAAAATAAACTCGTCTATTCTACTAACATAATTGTACAAGATAATGAAGACAAGTTGGACGCAAGAGTGAAAAAAGTCCCTCTCCAACAAGATGTGGACCCTCTACCGGAAATTATTGAGACAATAAAAATCCAATCAAGATATAAGTTATCCCTATAGAAACGATTAGAGGGTAAGATATTACAAAAGAGAAAGCGCAATGCCTCGAATGCAAGTGACAAGGTAATAATTTTTTAATACTTTACATAAATAATCTGTAAATTTTTTAGTTATGCAAAACTAATGTAATATAACTAAAATTCTTCAACCAAATTTTCATGCTATAGTACTATATTCATGATAGAATCTCTCAAAACTTCCGCTCTTTAAAGGAGGTTGCAATCTATAGCTATCGGAGGAGTGGTCTAGTGCTGGAACAGGTAAATTTAAAATCCATAAATCCATTTTATCTTTGATCAAAACTTATGTGGATATGTTTTACTTTCTAACTTTTCAACTATAGAAGATTATAGAAAATGAATGAACTATTATGTCATTTGTTCATGAACTCACCACTTAAATATTCCCCTCCTCGATCTGACTGAAAACCTAATCTTAGGGCTAGTTTGATATCTAGTTCAACTTTGAATTTCTTAAATATTCCAAATGCCTTAAACTTGTACCTCATCAGCTAAACATAACCATACCATGAGTGATTATAGATAAAGGTTATGAAGTATGAATATATCCACTTTTAGCTGGAGTATTTAGTGGTCCACAGACATCTGTGTGGATTAAGTCCTACAGACTAGTCACAAGCGTGAAAAACAAAAAGTTTCTTGATCATTTTCCCTTTTAGACATGACTCGCAAGTTGATAGTTTACCCAAGTCATCTACCTCTAGACTCCTTGATTCTACCAACTTTCTCATTCTTTCTATGGAGATATGACCTAACCTTACATGCCAAATTTATGCATTTTCATGATTATATAATTTTTATTTGTGTTGGGCAGTTATAATCCAATTTGACTGTTGGAAAATATAAAAACCATTCGTCAATGTACCAAGTAGATGAAGGTTATTAACAATCATCAAATAAAAATTATTTTTATGAATCTTAAATGCATAACCATCATTGTCTCAATAAGGAATGGAAATAATATTTTTTATCTTGATTGGTACATATTAATAGTTCTTTAATACTATCCGAATATGATCACTAATACCTAAGTTGAGAGATCCCACCGATTTCACAGCAACAACCTTGTCAACACCGAGCCTTGGATCATCTTGTCTTTACTTAGCCTTCTGCTTCTTTCCAATACCTGCAAACCATTGCAAATGTGAGCTCCATAGCCAGTATGCAATACCCAAGAAGAAGAATTACTTATCATATTTACTTCATTACAAACGTACCTGTATTGGAGAGAAGTTGTGGGTACTCCCTCTTCCAATGCCCCTTTTCACAGCAATGAATGCAAACATCATTTGCCCTCGACCGCTCTAAACCGCCTTTCTTCCCTTTCCCTTTGCTCTTTCCCACAGGAGCAACAGGGGTGCTTGGAGCGCTAGTAGTGGCTGCGACAGCTTTTCCTTTTCCTTCTTCCTTTTCTAGCGCCAGGTCCTCTTGCCTTTCGCCTTGGAGGTTGAAGCCTCTCCTACTAGTAACATAGGTGCAGACTTGGATGTCATTGCCTCGTATTAGACCAGCATATTAATTAACTCATGAATAGACTTTTTAAGTCAATTCATATTTATGATAAACGGGTCATAGGAGAGAGGAAGTTTTTGGAGGATCACATCGATGTACTTCTCATTATCAAGCCCAGCTTTGAGGTCTTCTGCACGAAAGATTGCATCTTGATCGCATGACTTTGCATAGAAGATCCTTCAGTCATCTTTGTCCTAAAAAATATTTGTGTACCAGTATATCTAATATTCCTATCAGGAATCCTACAAACATCGATCATGTGAAGCATTATTGAGAGAACATTTTCCAACTTATCATATTGCTTTTGGATGTTATTGGTCATTGAAGTTAATATGATACTGCGACCTTGTTGTTGTCCTTATGCTACTCTCGAACGTCACACGTTCTTCGGGCGAAAACCCTTTTGGTAATGTCGCCGGGAGCGGCTTGTCCAAGACATAGCCTGGTTCTTGAAACCTCGGACAACCGTTAGATTTTGCAGTTAGTTGTTGTAGTTCGTGCCGTTGAATCTATTAATTTCCAATATCTGGGTTAAGGGGTTCTTAAACATGTACTACAATATATAATTAAATAGATTTCAACAAATGATAGTAATATTATTGATAAGTTCAAGACATGGTCTTTTAATCTTTAACTCTCTCACTATTTATATGAAAGCCCACCACTCTCAAGTGGGATTTTGAAAAATCATTTCCTAGTGTGCTTGGGATCCACAAGAATAGTTTACCATGCCTGCTTTTACGATTCACATGGAAAAAGTCCCGTGGGAGGCAATCGATGCTATTCTCATTCTATGAGATTCCCAAGATATTTTGTTTCACCTGTTCACATGATCTTGAGGACTGCAAGAGAATCATGTTACTCAATGTTAGGCTCGACCCATCAACCAAATCACACCTAAGTCGTCGCCCCCCATGACTTGTGAGATAGGAAAATGTTGAACGTGTTCTTTGTTCACAACAATGGTATAGCTTTCCTTTATTCCAACTGTGCCAAGACTCGTTAGACCACACTTGGGTAACGGTAGCTTCCTCATCACATTTTTGTGGATAGAAGGCTTGGTCAAATCAAGACAATCTCGATCTAAGTTCATTTTGGGCCTAATATTTAACTTGGTCCAACCAAGTAAGAGTTAAGTTTCGGTGTTTGACCGAGACCTCATCACATAATTTTATTGCATGCAAAACATCAAATGCTAAAGCAATGAAGAAATCACCGCATGCAACATAATTAAGCATACCCATGTGGGATGATCACAAGCGCTACCCATTGGACTTTACTGTGCCCGGAGTTAGTCTATGGTCAGTCTAAGGTAGCCCTATGCTATTACAAAGTAATTTACCCATCAAAATATAGATAGGCCTTGTAATTTCTTCGAGGGCCTCCTTATCCTTGGACCTTCTTCCCCATGAGCTAGCTTTAAAATAAAAAAACCTCATAAAAAAATTCCTATACTACTCTCATTACAACTGAAAAGAAATCCCAATCAGAAGTTAGGGTAGGATGCATAAAGAAGGAGATAGCAGGCCTCATTATTCAAAGGTTAAAAAAGAGAGGGAGAGAGAAGAAACATTACAAGGGCATACGAGCCGAACCATAAACTCAAACCTACAAGAGGTCGTGGGCTACGAGATCATCCATCCGGGATATCCAATATAACGAAAATTAATTTTACGAAGAAATCACAAGCTGAAAATTTGCAATCAAAAGGATGATAAAAAAATAGGTGCATTGGCCAATCAATTATACAATTTCAATTTTAGAAAAAATTCAATTTTGTCCAAAAAATTTAAACAGTTAACTAATACTGGGAAAATTCCAGAAAATCAAATCTTCGAATTACGGGCAAAAAACATCCCAGCCGTTGGCTGTCAGCCCTATAGCACGCACTGTCGTCATTGCCTGTGCGTGCGATCTGGCCCTCTCCCAACATTCCCGCGTGTGGCTGCATTGCAGGTTGCTCACACGCACGCTTGCTCTCTGCCAGATTTCCCGCATGCAGGCTCCCTTGCTTGCGCAAGTCTGGTCGGGTGAACACTATGCCCCAACAGCGGCAGTGCTGCTGCAATATTTTTCCTATATTTTGTGTTTTTAACATAAAACAGCAAAAAAAAGCATAAGTATAGAAAAATTCAACTTTTCACATGCTTGAATCATTCAATTAATTTCGAATATCAAATGAGCTATTTTCATCATACAATTACTTATCGAAATGCGTTATAACATACTTCAAAAGCTGTGAAAGCACGTTAACATGGTTGTCAAGTGGTTTATGGGTTTTTTCGTGATGTTTAAGAAAATGCAAACATACAAAATGAGAACAAAAAAGTAGATGCCAAAATAAGCGAATACTCATTTTATTTCCTTAAAAATAATATTACATAATGTTGATTAAATTGTTAGAATAAAATACATCTAGGTCAATCCAATTGGACTTTTTGTCATTTATTCTAACAATCTCCTACTTGACCTAAGGCCAATCACCCATCGGCCTCAAACGTATCTTATCAAGATGTTGAATATGAACAATTTGCAATACCGGTTTAGTTAGTGGATCTACTTTGTTTTGTGTTGAGTTGACTCAGTCCATCGCACGCCACCTCTGCTCACCATCTCTCAAAGTAGATAGTAGCGTCTAAGAATGTGTTTGCAACGGTGATGAGATCTCGGTTCCTTTGCTTATGCTACTGCCCCGTTGTTATCACAGAAGATAACTATGTCAACAATGCTACACGATACAACCAAGTCTCTGATGTAGTTTTTCATCCAAACCGCTTCCTTAGCTGCTTCTAAAGTTGCATTGTTTTCAAATTACATGGTGGAACTAAAAGCAACAAAAATGCGAGTGGATCAGCCTGAAAACGCGCAAGTAGAACCGGTAATATAAAATTTGTAAAATAAAACCGAAATGTAATAAAACTATGATTCCAAGGGGTGTACCCTTGGAGTTCCCAGGCGTTCGTTGTAGCTAATAATAACAATAATAAAATTAAATGGGGCTTATGGAGAAATTAAAATAAGAAGTGCAAAAAACGTAAATCAATGATTACCTTTCTCTTGATTTATTTTGAAGTTCACATAAGACTTCAACGTAGTAGCCCTCTAAAGACACGTATACACCACACCAGAATATGAGATTCCAAAGTTATCTCTGCTTGAAGAAAATTAGGGAGAAACAACACACCAATGTGCTTGTGAGAGAGGCGGCCGAATTAGAAGCTTGTAGGGTAGGATCATTGTTGTGTTATGTTTTCATTAGTTATTTCAAATAACTAATATACATATATATACCTTGTATGGAGGTACTAATCCAAGATACAATCATCGCATACACGTGATTGCCGTGATTTCTCAATTCTAAGGACTACTCTCGTACTATCGGAGCTAGGGACTTAAGTTATTCCGACCAAGCATCTAAGGCTTCTATATGACGATCCCCGCGTGTTTGTTCAGTCAGCTGACCACCTTGTCAACTAACCCACCGAAATTTCATAGACATCCAATGCCTCTCGTCAATGAATCACGGCACTCATCCAATAAATACAATACTCAGTGCAGGTCTCAAAAGGACTCTCAATGCCCAGATTCGAGTCTTCGACTTAGAACATTTCAGACCAACCCACAGAAGTTGCCTCCATAGCCACCATCCAACGCGCAGCCCAACTACATGGGTTACAAAGTGGTCTAATGGCATGTGTTGTGACGTCAAAGTTGTAGTTGATGTAATTTGGTAAGCGCAATAGTTACATGCGCCAAAGATGAATACTTATTATATTCGTCAGGAAAATATTGCTTAAATAAAGATTGCTTGAATGGTTCTCAAAATCGCAAATATAATTGACTTTTTGGTCACCTATTATAACAATTTCCCACTTGACCTTAAAGCGAATTGCTCATATTTTTAGATTAATCTGATTATGACTAATCTGCGATACCTGCTAGGTCTTATGGGTCTACTCTCGTTTCTGCCGATGTTCTGCGGTCCAACCACACGTTACATCTCTCTATCATCGCTCCTAGCAGATGATGGTGTCTAAGATTTTTCCTTAGACCTGTGATGAGATCTCAGGTCTTTTATATTGTGCCATAGTCCCAATGTCATCCTCCAAGATGACTACTAGCTCGGCTATGCTAGGTAAAACACCCAATAATTGAGCGTTGTTTTTCGATCCTAACCTTTTTCCAATATAATTTTCAAAGTTTGCCATACATTCAAATTTTCATGATTAGGTTCTTTGTGATATTCCAATTGGAACCTTTCCAATATTACCACATTATCATTAAACCTCGAATGTACATTCATTTTTTAGATTAAATATTATTCATATGATGCTAGAAACTACTATTGCTATAGCCTTCCAAAACCAACCTCCATTAAATATGCGTCAAGAGCTCTTGTCTAATCCTTATTCAGGCATTAAAGATAGCCCTTCAACAGCTGTCTGTTGCCTCATTGGTGCACACTCGATATACGCTTTTATGCTTAAAAATCATGAGCAACATCGGGCTTAATGCACCGAATAACATTCCATGCAGCTTACAACATAGACATAGGGGATATCAAATATCTAAGCTCCTCATTAGTCTACCATAACTGAATCTTGGATAGCTTCTCCTTAGATAGGAGTCCAATTCCTATTATAGAAAATTTGATAAACAATGTTTGTGTTTTAGACTTTCAAGATGTCTTTATATCATTCCGAATGATCGAGACATTCTGAACCTCTAAAACACTTGGAACACAATTGGGCTTCCATTGACTTTCCACCTTGTTTTTAACCAAGTCATGTACCTCATTAACTTGTCAAAATAAGTATCTAGGGCATCCAAACCTAGTTTGAACTCCATAGCATATTTCATGGCTCCAAGCCATTTATTTGGATAGATGTCCTACATCGCTTCCTCTTGTCCAATTTCAAAAACTCGAACCTTTTAAGTAACTGGAGTTTTCTGACTATCCTTTGGAGAACTTAGACATGTTCAGTTAAGTTCCGATTATACTTGATGTTTCTATTATTCCAGAACGAACTTGTATAAATTAGATTCTGAGTCACGCACTAGTTGTTTAGCGTATGCAGGACCATTTATCATAGTCAAGACTTTTGTACGACACAGGTTTGCCTAACCATATCAAGTATACTATCTGGATTACGACATTAAGAAAACACAATGTTTTACAGCTGGACGGTTTTTCAAAAGTCCACATCTAGTGAAGCACCGATCAAACCATGTTCAATCAAGGTTCAATTTCTTCCTTAGGCAGTTCATTGAATTTCATTGAATGAGAATTCCATTCTCATTTAGGATGTTACAAGAAATCCCACTAAATATGCACTACCTCGATCCCACCGAATGGATTATCTCCGTAACCAGTTTGGTTCTCCACCTCAAGTCTAATTTCTCCGAACCTTCCAGAAGTCTTTAGACTTGTGAACCCTCTACTGGTATTTTTGTATTTACTAACTTACAAATGTCTATTTTGGATCCAATCCAATTGGTTGTTTTTGAAAATCATGCTTTGTCCCACAATGAGCTTTAATGGCTTTCTTCCTTCTGAGAAAGGATTCATAAGTTATTAAATCAAAATCATCTATTGCTAGACTCTTTGAATTTGCCAACCTATTTATCCTAACTAGAGGGATGTGGCCTAGTTCATGTATGTCATTTTCTGTAAGTTATGTTGTTGATCATCCGTTTTAGTCATTTGTTTTGATTGTGCATAATCTAATTATGTAGTACGACAATTAATAACTTAGCAGACTCGAAAAAATCTTTTATTGATAAATTTTGTAGTCTAATTTGTCCAATAATTGTCTAACGACTTGATCATGCTAGGTTACATAAACGTAAACTATTTCAAAATCAATACTATTAGCTACGTTTATTTAGTCTTATTGCTTTTGCACTAATGGCCCAGCCATTGCTTAGCTCTAAGAGTAGTTATCTTAGAGTTCTATTCCATTCATTTCTGTAAACATTTTCCTAAATGCATTTTGGGAGCAATTGTCTAACACTTGGGAATACGAACAGTAATCATGTTTGCTCGACAAATGCCATACTTTGGGTGAAGGGGATTTCACGATAGTCCCTCTTCTAATGCCCTTTGACAATTATATGTAAACATCATAAGTCAATTTTGACTATCGAACCATTATCCCATTTTTCCTTTTACATTTGCTCATTAAGGTGACAGAGGCACTCAAAGCGCTTGAAGCGGCTGACTTTGCTTCATTTTTGTTTCTCATTCAACGTCCGGCTCCCTTGCCTTTTGTTTTTGAGGTTGAAACCTCCAAATCCAATACTGTCTATTCAGATTCTTCAATCATTGTCTCGTATTGGTCCAATAATTTTATCAACTGATCAAATGGTCTTCTCAAGCCCATTTAGAGTTTATGATAAGTAGGACGAAGGAGTAATGAAATACATTCCTTTTAAGATCAACATTGTTAAAGTAAAGCTTCTCCACAAGGCATTGCATCTTAGCCTAATGTTTGTGTACAGACAACCTTCAGTCATTTAGGCTTCACAAAAATGCTTTTGTCGTGGCATATCCAATATGCCAGTTCGGTGCCACATAATATGATTTATGTGGAGCATTTATTGAACCAACAACGTCTCACCTATCATACTGCTCATGGATGATAGAGGTAGGTATGATGTTGCGGACCTTGTGATTGTCCTTATGCTTTAATCCTGAGCATCAAGCACTCCTTAAGTAAGGACTCGTTTCGCAAGTCTGATGGAAGTGGCTTTTTCATGACATATGCCTAGGTTCGAAAATCGCAGACAATCCTTCGATTTTCACATTCAACTTTAATCGATTATATTCCATTAAATAAATCTCAAAAATAAAGAAAATGGAAAATGGTATCTAAGATATGCATTCTAAATACAAATTAGAAAATAAGTAGATTATAGCAATGTTGAGTTTGAGTAAAGACTCAGTCTTTTAGTCGTTAACTTCTCCCACTATTTCTACAAAATCCCATCACTCTCAAGTGGGGTTTAAAAAAATCCTTTCGTAGTGGGCTTGGGATCCACAAGAATAATTTACCATACCCTGCTTTTATAATCACATGGAAAAAGCCTTGTGGGAGGCAACCGAGGCCATTCTAATTCCATGAGATTCTCAAGATAATTTTCGGAGGCAACCGAGGCCATTCTAATTCCATGAGATTCTCAAGATAATTTTCCTCACCTCTTTACATGATCCCCAGGACTCCAACCGAATCATGTTATTCTGTGTTACGCATCAACCAAATCATACCTCAATTATCGCCCACAAGACTCGTGAGACAGGGAAACAACCAACGTATTCCTCTGTGCATCATAATAATACAGCTTGCCTTATATTCCAAATGTGTCACGACTTATGAGATCATATTTGGATAGTGGTAGCTTCTTCATGATATTGCTATGGATGGATTGGACAGATCGAAATGCCATTTTCATCCTAGTCCATTTAAGGGCATAATATTTTAATTCGTGTTAGTTTCAACCCATCAATCTAGTCACACCTCAACTGTCGCCTCCCACGACTCGTGAGACAGGAAAACAGTGACCGTGTTCCTTTGTTCACAGTAATGGTGCAGCTTGCCTATAGTTCAAATGTGCCACGACTTGTGAGAGCACACATAGGTAGTGACAGCATCCTCACCACATTATTGTGGATGGAAATGTTGGACAAATCAAATAATTTTGATGCAAGTCCATTTTGGGCCCTAAAACTTTAACTTGGTCCAATCAAGTGAGAGTTAATATTGAGTTGTTTGATCGAGACCTAATCAAAGAATAGCTTTGCATGCATAAATATCAACTATTTAAAGCATTAGGTAAACACATAGCATGCAATGAAACCTAGCATACCCCTGTTGAATTATCACAAGCCCAGCCTATGCGACCCACTGAGCCTGTAGTGAGTCTAAGGACTGTCTAAGATAGCCCAATGCTATTACAAAAAATGTTTTACCCTCAACACATAGATGTGCCTTGTAATATCTTCGTGGGCCGCCTTCTCCATAGGCCTCCTCCTCCGTGGACCTTCTTACATCATCTCAATTAAAATAAAAACCTCACAAAAATAATCTATACTACTCTTATTACAATTTAACAAGAAACTCCGATCAAAGTTCGGAGGGAGTACATTAGGAGGGAGATAGGAAGCTTTATTATTCCAAGATTAAAAATGAGAAGGAGGGAGAAAATAAATCACAAGGGCACACAGACCCACCCAATAAAATTATAAGATGTACATGCGGTTTAGGGCTTCGTGATCCTCCACCATATTCAACTAGCACATAATATCAATTAAGCATGCTAGATAAGAAAATACCGTGATATCCAATATCATGATAAAAAATTATATGCAGAAAATAAAAAGTTTAAAATTTTTAATTCAAAGGGATGATAAAACCCCATGCATCTAATGTACGCAAATCAACCATATTAATTAAAGCAATTTAATTCTAAAAAAAATCCAATTTTCCCAAAATTAAATCAGCAAATAAAAATATTTTTTAGAAAATGTGCAGAAATTAGAAAAACGATGGAAAATGCCCCAAACATCGGCCGTCGATTGGAACAACAGTAGCACTGCCTGCACGCAGGGCCTGCGCTATCCAGCTGCGTGCAAGCTCTTGCCCACTCGAACGCGCTATGCACTGTCGGTCTGCAGTGCATTGCTACAACACTATATTTCTTTTCACACATTAAAATAAAACTAAAACCAAGTATTTTTATTTCTTTTCACACATTAAAATAAAACTAAAACCAAGTATTTTTACCAGAAAATTTAATTTTCTTAAAATACTTAAATCATTCAAAATTGCAAAAGCTAAACATGTTGATTTTCTCATATAATCATTCAAGAATAAGCATAAATAAATATCATGCTTCAAAAATAATAAAATCATATTATCATGCTTATTCACATAAATGTATAGCCCCGACAACGAAGCGGGCTCTGATACCACTTGAAAGTAAAAAAAATGCGAGTCGATTGGCCTGGAAACCAGTAAGTGGAAGTGATACTATAAAATTCGTAAATTAAAGTCTAAACGTAATAAAATGATGATTCCAAGGATTACCTTTTTCTTGATTTGTTTCGAACTCCATTTCATTGATCCATTCACATGAGATTCAAGGTAGAAGCTGTCTAAAGACATGTCAACACCACACCGAAATATGGAATCCCTTATTTCTCTTTGTTCGAAGAAAATTAGGCAGAAAAAACAGACCAAGTGTGCTTGTGCGAGAGGAGGCCGAATTTAGGAGCTTCTAGGGTAGGATTTTTTTTTCCAAATAACTAATATATGGATATATACCTCGTCTGGATGTACTAGTATATGTCTAGATTCATTCTACAATTCATAAGGTAATAAATCCTTTATTCCAAATAAAGGATGACTAACAAAACACTTTCCAAAAGTGAAATTGTTAGTCAATAATTTCCTTTTCTGGATTTTCCAACAACTTAATTAGGGTTGCAATGGCTGATTTTATGAAAAATAAAATACCAGGCTCAATTATTTTTTATTAAATCAAAGTTAATTAAAAGGCAAAATTGCATTTTTGGTCCCGTTAAGTAAGGCCGTTATCACTTCTAGTCCCATGCTTTTCATGGCCAACAGTTATGGTCCCCTGGTTTCATGATTTTAACACTATTGATCCTATAATCAACTCTATTCGCAATTTTTAGTGAAACTACACCTCATGCTTAGAAATAGGCCCAACATGCTTCCGAAATAAATTAAGACCCCATAAATTCATACCTTGCTTTTGACCACTTTGTTTACGAGTATTCCAAGTTCTTGGTTTTATGGACTTCTTCCAACCACACTACCGCAGCAGATGGTTCACAAGAACGTGGTTCCTTCAGCAACAAATAGCACAACCCTATTTCGTTTCCTACCTTAGGGTGTAAAAGGAATTCTAGTATAGGGACTTAATAGAATTTTGAAAAATAGGTTGAATGGAAGCCTAACTTCTATTGAAGAAATATAGAAAATATTACATAGATATTATTCCTCCGTTGGAGGAGACAACTGTTTTAGCCTCTCATGGTGTAGAGGACATGACTTGTTGGGGAAACCCCCATAAACTGAAAAACTAAAATATTATAGAAAATTAAGAAGACTAAGAATTCTAGTGCTTTGAAGAGTAGGAGAAGTTTTTCTGATGTCCCCCTTCTGTTTCATTGCATCTTTATTTATAGGCGTCCGCGGACTTGAAATTCGGACTCCAAACTTGTTTTGTGATGATGTCATTGCGCTCGTCATCGCCTCGGTCATAATAGCTTGTTGGTCACATGATTTCTAGTTGGCTGCTTTGCTGACTGTTGGCTTTTGTTGTTTTCTGCCGATAGTCTTATCCTCTCGATTTTTTACATCGTTTAATTTTTACTTCTTTTGGTAAAACTTTTTCTCTTTTCCTTGTCTTGGTCCGGTTAGGGTTTGTTCTTTGTGACCCGAATCTTTGTCCAGAATAGGGGCTTTTCTTGTTTCTCGCAGCAAGGGCACAAATGGTTATGCCATTGCCCAACATGCAACATGTTGCATGTCTTTATCCTTGTGGCTTCGGTTGCCGGCAACTTATTTTCCTAGATTAACATCCTCTTTTTTTCGAATAAGCTCTTTTTCCTGTCATGGAATTTAACAGGAATGATCCATTCACTTTATTTGAGAAAATCTTGAATGGATACTTGACTTTGTCCATCTCTGTGAGACAGACCCATAATCCCCAAGCTCTCCTGGTAGAGATACTATCTTCACTAATGGCTGATACAAAGGGAGCTTCTCCTGAGTGAGCTTTGATTTTGTTCAAAGCTACCATATCTGGCCTCTGCAGCTTCATGAAATGGAATGCTGGATGAGACCCCTTTCCTGTAGTTTCTGGAGCTACTAAAACGAATTTTATCTCCATAATGTCGCCTCTCTTTAAATGGGGGTTGTTTTGCCATGATTCAAAGACCGCCCCACTAATCCATTCGGGAAGTTTAGAGATTTTCGGAAAACTCGGTGGTATAGTATGATGATTTAGTTATTGATCAAAATCGATAAACTTACTATAAGCACTCTCTCCATTGTACGCTGCACTTTAACTTGAATAAAGTTTATGACGTAGTAAAGATTTTGTATATATACATATATGTATATATTTATGTATTTTCAACTGCCTTATGACTCAAACTTAAATATTGGAACTCGTACCATTCTTCCTATCAAGTGTTGAGAATTCAATTTCATTTATATTTCATCTTCCAGATTAAGTGGAAGTTGTCGAAAGTTAATCGGGCTCTGGCAACCTGACGTCTTGAGGAGGAGGAAGAGCTGAATGAGAATAAGGGAGTTGATGATGTAGATGTTCAGAAAACATGAAAGAAAAAGAAAGGTCTCACGAGTGAAGTTCTCAAAGATGAGAGGTTGACAGCTATTTTTGAAAATAACGTATTTCGCAGAGGTTTTGTTTATGCAAAAAACTTGCTTTTCTTGATTGCTGCTGTTAGTTATGATCAACCATGTAGTACCTTGTTCCCAGGGATTTGTGAAATAGTTGGAACTTTAACAACCCCTGGACACTAAGTAGTATAGAGACATGTGAAAATGCACAAGCAATGATAATCATTATACATATCTTTAGCGCAAAGAATCAATTTTGAGAGCAATGAGATACAGATATATCGGATCATTATACATATCTTTAGCGCAAAGAATCAATTTTGAGAGCAATGAGATACAGATATATCGGCTGGTCATGGGCTTGAGTATTAACCGCCTTTATCCTCTAAAATTTAAGCTACATCATTGGGATATCTCTCAAACTAGCGTTACAACCTTTTGAATAGTACATAAATATATTGGGTCGATTTTGTTTGATGATTAGTGTAGAAAGATTCATTAATGATGATGGCATCACTGTTCGACTCGTACTGACAACATATGTATTCAAATTTGTTTACATCAAAACTTCAACCAAATTCTGTATCATTTCTTGACACTGCTTGCAGGACTATGAGGTTGATGAATTCTCAAACGAATACCTGGCTTTGCACTCAATGCCATCAACAACAAAAAAAGGCATCTTTGCTGGAGGAGTATTTTGAAGCTGTTGAAGAAGAGGATGAAAAGGTTATTGGTGATTCTAATGCATCATCAGCGAGTGAATTGTGAGAAGATGAGCATGAAAACACAAAGGCAAAATCCAAGAAGAAAGTACAAGATCCTAGGTGAGACAAGTTTTCATTTGGACAGTAGGAACAAAATTTCGTTCTTTGTTCATGCAGAAGTATCACATAAAAATAAGTTCAGAATGCACATTTACCTAATCAAGTCAACAATATCATGTCATGTCTGCAGATTTTTCGAAGTGAAGGATATATGGCAAAAGAAGGATTTTCTAAAAACCCCTCAAAAATAGAGAGGAAAAACCAACAAAGGGGTTAGAGTTTAGTACCACTGGCGGAGGGTTTATTACTCTGATTGATGGAAGCGAAGATGTGTTTCTTTCATCAATCAGCACACTGAGGAGAAGCGCAGGTGGAGGTGGATGCGACACAAAAATCCATGAAAGAAAACACCACTGGTAAAAACCCTCAAAACTATTGTTCGCCTCCCACGATCAAACCCCATCCACACCCATATGTTTCCACTCCTCGATTTTTTTATTTCTTTTATTTAGGCTGTGAAAAGCCAGAGCAGTAGAGAGGAAAGGGCAAGAAAAAAAGAAAAGAAATTAACTGTTACACGGAACTTGAGGGGGGAATTCTTCGTTGCTTGGTTTACTTTTACTGCTAATTCTTTTTCTGATAATTACTTTGGTAGGATTGATTACCTTGAGAAGAACAAGATGGTAATGCTAGATGATTTAGTTATTGATCAAAATTGATAAAGTTACTATAAGCACTCTCTCCATTGTACGCTGCACTTCAACTTGCATAAAGTTTATGACGTAGTAAAGATTTTATGTATATACATATATGTATATATTTATATAATTTGAACTGGACTCATACTTAAATATTGGAACTCATATCATTCTTCCTATCAAGTGTTGAGAATTCAACATTCTTCCTATCAAGTGTTGAGAATTCAATTTCATTTATCTTTCATCTTGCATATTAAGAGGAAGCTGCGAAAAGTTAGTCGGGCTCTGGCAGCCTGACTTCTTGAGGACGAGGAAAAGCTGAATGAGAATAAGGGAGCTGATGATACAGATGTTCAGAAAACATCAAAGAAAAAGAAAGGTCTCATGAGTGAAGTTCTCAAAGATGAGAGGTTTACAGCTATGTTTGAAAATAAGGCATTTCATAGAGGTTGTGTTTATGCAAAAAACTTGCTTTTCTTGATCGCTGCTGTTAGTTATGATCACCCATGTAGTACCTTGTTCCAGGAATTTGTGAAATAGTTGGAACTTTAATAACCCCTGGACAGTAAGTAATATAGAGACATGTGAAAATGCACAAGAACTGATAATCATTATACATATCTTTAGCGCAAAGAATCAATTCTGAGAGCAATGAGATACAAATATATCGGCTGGTCACGGGCTTGAGTATTAACCACCTTTATCCTCTGAAATTTAGGCTACATCATTGGGATATCTCTCAAATTAGCGTGACAACCTTTAACAAGAGATTGGAGCCCAATATTCATTGTAACAATAGTCTTTGATTAGTCAAGGAATTAATTTGTCGGAATGTGGATGTATGGAGACTGAAAATTATTCTTTGGGGGTTGACAATTTTTAATGAACACGTAAACACTTGAAGGAACTTAGTGTCTTTAGAAAAATATGCGAATTAACCTGTGGTAGCACTTGAATTTTCTGATTGTTGTCTTGTCTTATCCCTTAGATTAATAGGAATTTTTGGTATAAGCGAGATAAGTAGGAGAAACTAGCACTAGTGGCATATTAAAAATAAATAAAATTATGTGAAGTGTGTTCCATTGACCGCATCAAATAAGCAATGTTCAAGAATCAACACAAAAGCCTTTGTGTGAGCTTTTGGGCCAAAGCATTTTCATCTAAATAGTGCTCCTACATTTCTTTTGATTGAGGGCATCAAACTTAGTGTGTCCATTCTAGAGCTTGCTTGTGTAATACATTTTGAGTTCACATTCTTGTAAGATTTGGTGCATGAAAGTGATAAGGGCACTTAGGAATACCCCATTGACCACAAAAGAGCCTACCTTGAATTCACCCACAGCAAAACTCATTTGAGCCTTGGCTTTTCCTTTGTAGGTTAAACCACGTTATAAGCTTAATCATCCCCTTCTTGATTATCTCCTGAAATGATTTTGAACCCATTCAAGGGGGTTGTGTTGGCTTGGTTGTTTGTAAATTGACATGAAAATGAGTGAATGAAATGAGGTTGCATACAAGCGATACACTGCTAGTCCCAAAGAAAAGAAAAGAAAAAAAAATGGGACGAGGAAATGAAAAACAAATGATGAAACAGAAAGAATAAAAAGAAAAGGAAAAAGAACTAGTCAATTGGATAATGATCTAAGGACGTACTGAGAAGCGACGTCGGTCATCGATTCAGATAAGTGGCTTGAGGCCATGAAATCTGAAATGGACTCAATAAGTTCAAATAAAGTTTTAACCCTCGTACACCCACCTAAAGGTGTTAAACTTGTTGGGTGCAAATTGGTCTACGAATACAAGTTTGGAGCTGACAGAAAGATTACAACCTTCAAGGTTGGGCTCGTGGAAAACGATACACTCAACGACCCGGGGTTGATTTCGAGGAAACCTATTCGCCCATAGACATGGCCAAGTCCATTCAGATTTTGCTTGCCATAGGAACAAGGTCTGACTATAAAATATGGAACATGGACGTGAAAATGACATTTCACAATGGTTTCGTTGAGGAAGAGATCACATTGTTCAGCTAAAGGGTTTCACTTCCCATGAGAAGAACAGAAGGCCTATCGTCTCCAAATGTCCATCTATGGCCTCAAATAAGCTTTCTAAAGCTGGAACACACGTTTTGATGAAGTCATACGGGGTTATGATTTCATCAAGAATGAATTTGATCCTTGTGTATTCAAGAAGATCAGTGGGAGCGCGGTTGCGTACCTTGTGTTTTATGTACATGATATCTTACTAATTGGGAATGGTCTTAAGATGTTAGGCACATTAAAGCATGGTTGTCCACACAATTTTTCATAAATGATATGGGTGATCCTCTTAGATTCTTGGAATCAAGAGTTATAGGGATAGATCTAGAAGGATGTTAGGAGTAACCCAATCCTCATATATTGAGAAATCTTGAAGAGATTCAAGATGCAGAACTCAAAACAAGGATTCCTTCCAATGAGGCATGGGATTAAGATGTCCAAGAAGCAGTCTCCCAAAACTGATGAGGAACTTAAAAGGATGTCGAACATCCCTTATATTTCAACCGTAGGAAGCATTCAGTATGTTGTCCAGTACACCAGGCCAGATGTCGCATATGCTTTGAGTGTGACGAGCAGATATCTGGCATGCGCCAGGGAGGAGCAGTCAAGATAATACTTAAGTAACTGAAAAGGACTAAAGATGTGTTCTTGATTTACGGTAGTGGAGAATTGATATTGGAAGGCTCAATGATGCTAGCTTGCAATCAGACGATGATGATGCCAAGTCTCAATCAGGTTTTGTATTCAAGCTGAATGGTGGTGTGGTTGCTTAGAAAAAGTACCAAGTAGGTTACCACAACAGATTCCACCATGAAACTGAATACATAGTAATTTCAGAAGCAGCTGAGGAAGCGATTTCGATGAAAAAATACATCTAAGAGTCGGGTGTGGTATCTAGAATTGTTGAGCCCGTAGTTATCTTTTGTGATAACAACGGGGTAATAGCAGAAGCAAAGAAACCAAGATCTCATCACCATTCCAAACATATTCTCAAACGCTACCATCTGCTTAGAGAGATGGTGATCAGAGGTGACGTCAGGATAGACCGAGTTAGCTCAACAGAAAACACAGAGGATCAACTAATTAAGCCAATGTCTCAAATTGCCCATGCTCGGCATTTGGATAAGACGGGTTTGAGGTCGATAGTTTATTGGATTTAGGTTAAGTGGGAGACTGTTAGAATAAATGACCTGAAAGCTAATTAGATTGGAATGTTTGTAATCTATTCCGGCAATAACTCGATTTTATGTAATATTATTCAATGAATAAAATGAGTATTCGCTATTGGCATATCTTTTGTTTTGCCCATTATATTTATGTTTGCACTTCTTTCAAACATCACAACAAAGCCCACAGACCACATTGAACAACCGTGCAATAGTTAGAAATGTGCATTAGATGGCAGTCATGAAACCAACTTTTAGGGTTTGGTTAGAAATATTCCGAATCAAGGACCTCGAGAATGGGCATCGAAGTGTCCTATGGAGACTTGCATTATGATTCACATTCATTTGATGGGTTCCGTGTTTCATCAGAGGCAGATGTGTTAATGGTTATCTAAATAGGTCGATTGACTCGCGGGGATCGTCATATGGATGCCTTAGAGGCTTGGTCGGTATGACATGAGTCCGCTCCAATAGTACGGGACCAGTCCTTAGACTTGATGAATCACGACAGTCACGTGCATGCGGATGACTGTATCATAGATTTGTGTAAGTGGTGATCATATCACAGACATGGTCATCATAGGACTTGTCTTGTGCTTTCAAAGTACTTAGAGAAGGCGGTTAGTTCCAAGAAGAAGATCCATCTCCTGTCAAAACGTGACAGAGGCATCTCCTACGCACATGGAGATGCGTTAACGGTCTAGAAACTTGTGGCCACAGTCATTCGTCGAGTAGAAAAAATAGGTTCCTTGTTCGAGCAATTTGGCGTGACGCGACCTTAAGTATTAAGCATAGACGCGTACTCCAGGATGGGAACTGACACCTAATTCCATGTTGTAGACTATGGCCAGGAGACGGTAGATGGGATAACCGTACTAGTATAGACTCGGGGCCTAAAAGTTCACATGGATTTGCACCTAGTCACTAGTGCTATGGACCGTTGCTAGAAGGTCACCATAATGATAGGCTTTCTTGCTCAAGGATTAATCAATAATTATTAATTAAATTTGATTTAATTAATAATAGTGGTGGACACTAGCTTAAGTCTAGCTGAAAGGTGAACCTATACAGTCACACATAAATCACTAATAAGGGACGAGTAATTAATTAAGAATTAATTTTATAAGTAATTGGAATACTTATATATGAGAGGGATCCATTGGATGGATACGCCTAAGGATTAATTTAAATTAGGCTTGCCCTTTGTATTTAATGAGTTGGACATATTATTCAATAAACGCTTATTGGGTTCATATATTTAAATGGATTAACTTTATGATGGACTTAATTAAGTAGGATTTAATTAAGATTGATTGGGCCTTGTATTTTAATTAATTAAAATAAGCCCAAGCCCATTAATTAAGTTGGTGGAGATGGTTTGGAAAGGAAAATATTGAGTAACAAATTCACTTTTGTAAAGTGTCATGTTAGAGATTCTTTATTTCGAATAAAGGATTTTATTAACTTATGGATGGTTAAATGAACCTCAACATATTTTATTTCATCCATAAAAGGTATATGTATATTAGTTATTTGGAATAACTAATGAATATATAAAAAAGCAAGAAAATAATTTCCTTCTCTCCAATTCCACCTCTCGGCCTAACCCCCTCTTGTACACACTTGGTGTATTTTTTCTCGTCAATTCTTTTCTAGCAAATTAAGTTGAGGAATCTCAAGTTCCGGTGTGGTGTGGGCGAAGCTTTAGAAGGTTTCTACGCGCTGAAGCCTTGCGTGAACGGATTAAACGAACCAGGTTCAAAATAAACAAATGAAAGGTTATTCTTGATTTACATTTATGTACTTCACGTTTTCATTCAACCAATAGCTCTGTTCATTTTAATATTTTCGTTTATTTTATTAACTACATCGAACTCCCTGCAACTCTAAGGGTACACCCCTTGGACTTATGGTCTCATTGTGATTTCGTTTTAGTTACGTAATTTATTTTAACCGTTTCCACTTGCGCGTTCCCGGGCAGATCCACTCGCAGTTTCGGCTGCCCTTTCACCACTACCCAAATATGGTCTCGCGAGTCGTGGCACATTTTGGATTAGAAGGCAAGCTGCATTATTGTTATGGACACAAGAACACGGTCGTTGTTTCCCTATCTCACGAGTCATGGGGGGGTCACAATTGAGGTGTGATTTGGTAGATGGGTCGGGCTTAACACCAGGTAGTATGGTTCATTTGGAGTCCTCGGGATCATGTAAAGAGGTGAGACAAAATATCTTGGGAATCTCATAAAATGAGAATCGCATTGGTTGCCTCCCAGATGGCTTTTTCCATGTGAATAATAAAAGTGGGCATGGTAAATTATTCTTGTGGATCCCAAGCCCACTAGGAAGGGATGTACCAAAACCCCACTCGAGAGTGGTGGGATTTTGTTGTACCAAAACCCCACTCGAGAGTGGTGGGATTTTGTTGAAATAGTAGGAGAATTGAATGACTAAAAGACCAATTCATAACACAAAATAATATTGGAATAATCGACTTATTCTTTCTACTCTGCGTTTAGAACACATATCTTAGAAACGTTTTCCAATTTATTTTTTGACATTTATTTCTTAAATGGAATGCAAAGAATTAAATTGGCTGAAAAAATCGAAGGATTGTCCTCGATTTTCAAACCTGGCTTATGTCATGATTAAGCCACTTCCATCAGACTTGTGAATGGATTCCTTACTAAAAAAGAACATTGACTAAAGGACCATACCAGTATGGACTCGAAAATCTGAATTGTCATACGGAAATTCAGCTAGTCTCTAATGCCATGGATCGTTGCTACACGACCACCTATAGTGACGGGCTTTCTTGATTATGGGTCAATCAAGAAATACTAATTGATATTGGTGTTAGATCCCAAGTCTAACTGAAAGGTGAACCTAAAGAATCACACACAAATCACTAAAAATGAACATAGAATTAAATTGGAATTAATTCCATAAATAAATTGATTACTTACAAAGAGGGATCCATTGAATCGAAAAGGGCCCAAGAATAAATTAATGGCATTAATATATATTTGGTTTGTCCTTATAATTTAATAAGTTGGATCTTATTAAAGAATAAAGATAATATGGGTATAAGTATTTAATTAGATTAAATAGAATTTGAGCTTAATTAAATTGGATTTTTATTAAAGATTTAATAAAAATTCATTGGCTTGTATTTTTATAAGGGTAAGAATTGTTCAAGCTCAATTATTTTGAGCCAAGAAAAATTCCATGGAAGGAATAAATGGCTACCAAATTGCAGTTTTGGAAAGTTCAATTCTAGCCATTTTTGGGGATGTTTTTATTTGGAATAAAGAGAAATATACCTTGTAAATAGTAGAATATATTTAGAAATATTCTTAATTATCTAAACAAGATATATATATATGAAATATAGTTATTTGGGAAATAATTATGATGATCATTACACAAAAAAAAAATAAAAAATTCTCCTCCTTCCCCAAAAAACCATTTGGCCACCCCCTTCTTTCTTTGTGCACTTGGTATAATTTTCTTCTCTCATTCTTATCTAGAAAGAGGACGTAGAGATCTCGACTGTAGTGCGATGTGGAAGAATTAGAGGGTTCCTATGTTGAAGACTCAAATGAGAAGCATTTCATGGTATCATTTTTCACCCTTTCAGTTTTTTTGGTTTTGGTAATCCAACATCAGCCCTATGTACGTTTTATTTTTAGTACATCGAACGCTCAGGAACTGCAAGGGTACACCCTTGAACTCATTTATTTTCTGTATTTAAGTTTTGCTATTATGCATTTTATTTATCGCTTCCACTTGCACGTTCTCGGGCCGTACCACGCGATCCTCTTCAAGACCATGTCTTGAGCTTATCAATAATATTACTATCGTCTGCATATTTCTATTTAATTCTATCATGCAGAAAATGTCTAAGAATCCCTTTACCCTGATAATGGAGACGAAATGCTCCTAAGGCTTGGTCATGGCAAGGCCGTAGTAGTTGAAAATGTGGGATCCCTCAGTTTAGTTATTAATAATCGTATTGGGATAGAATTAAAGAACTGTTATTATATTTTGAGCACAATAAAAAACATTCTTTTTTTTCCTGTTTTAGACAATGGTTATGCGTTTAAGATAAATAAAAATAGTTTTTATTTGATGATTGATGATAACCTTCATCTGCTTAATACATTGACAAATAGTCTTTATATTCTCCAGTAGTTAAATTGAATTATTATTGCCCAACATAAATGACAATTAGATAATCATGAAAACACACAGATTTGGCATGCAAGGTTAGGTCATATCTCCATAGAAAGGATGGGGAAGTTGGCATAATTAAGGAGTCTAGAGGAAGAGGACTTGGATAAAAACAAACTTTCGAATCTTGTCCAAAAGAGGAAATGACCAAGAAACCTTTTGTTGGACAAAGTACGCTTGCCACTGGTCTGTTGGACTTAATCTACACAGATGTCTGTGCACCACTAAATACTCCGCTAAAGGTGACTCGTATTTCATAACCTTTACTGATGATCACTCACTGTATGGTTATGTTTACCTCATGAGGTTCAAGTTTGAGCCCTTTGGAAGATATAAGGAATTCAGACTTGAAGTAGAGAATCAAACAAGTCGTAAGATCAAAACGCTTATGTCAGACCGAGGTGGGAAATATTTAAGTAGTGAGTTCATGGATTACCTAAAAGAGAATCGAAGTATCTATCAGTGGACTCCTCTTGGAACGCTGCAGCTTAACGGTGTGGCCGAAAAGAGAGATCGATCCCTATTGGACATGGTTCGATCAAAATGAGTTTTAGCCAACTACCGTTGTCTTTTTGGGAATACGCTCTAGAGACAGTGGCCAAGTTGCTCAACATGAAGTAGTGAGTTCATGGATTACCTAAAAGAGAATGGAAGTATCTATCAGTGGACTCCTCTTGGAACGCTGCAGCTTAACGGCGTCGCCTAAAAGAGAGATCGATCCCTATTGGACATGGTTCGATCAAAATGAGTTTTAGCCAACTACCGTTGTCTTTTTGGGAATACGCTCTAGAGACAACGGCCAAGTTGCTCAACATGGCGCCATCTAAAGCTGTGCCCCCAAATGCCAGATGAGATATGGCACGACAAACCAGCATTCTACAAGTACTTGGGAGTATATGGTAGCCCGACATACATCAAGAGACTAGTAGGAGACATGCTAGAATCAAGATCTAGTCTGTCCAGGTTTGTCGGTTATCCAAAAAAAGCTACTGGGTATTATTTCTATAACCCATCAAGACAAAAGATTTTTGTCTTGTTAAACGCAATATTCTTGTAAAAGGGTTTTCCAATGGAGAGCCAATGTGATGAGGAACTGCTTGAAGATTCATGTGAGATACCTCATCAAGATAATGCAACACCATCTGTACCTACGATCCCAATATTAGTGCTCTAGTTCTCTGTAGGTCTACTAGAATATGTCAACATCCTGATAGGTATGGATTCTTAGGCTTGACTAGCCAATAGACGGTGATCCAACAACATACAGAGAAGCGATGTATGACATCAACTCGGATAAGTGGCTTGAGGCCATGAAATCCGAAATGGACTCGATGGTTCGAATCAAGTTTGGATCCTCATGCACCCACCTAAAGGTGTTAAGCCAGTTGGTTTCAAATGAGTTTACAAACATAAGCTTGGAGCTAGCGGGGAGGTACCTTCAAGGCTAGGTTCGTGGCAAAAAGATACACTCAACGACCCGAGGTTAACTTTGAGAAAACTAATTCGCTCGTGGCAATGACTAAGTCCGTTAGGATACTGCTTGCCATAGCAGCGTGGTATGACTATGAAATATGGCAGATGGATGTTAAAACGACCTTCTTGAACCATTTCATCGAGTAAGTGTTCTACATGGATCAGCCAGAAGGTTTTTTCTATAGAAAAATAGAAAGTTTGTCATCTGTAGAGGTCCATCTCTAGCCTCAAACAAGCTTCCCGTTGCTGGAACACGAAGATCAGAGGGAGCTCGGTTACGTGCCCTCTACTTTATGTTGACAATTTGTTGCTCATTGGGAACGATGTCAAGATATTAGGAAACATAGTTGTCCACTCAATTTCCCATGAAGCATATGGATGAGGCTTCCTACATCTTGGCATCATCTATAAGGAATGATCCAAAAGGATGTTAGGATTAACTCAATCCATATACATTGAGAAAGTCTTGAAGAGATTCAAGATGGAAAACTCAAAATGAGGATTCCTTCCAATGAGGCATGGGATTAAGCTGTCCAAGAAACAGTCTCCCAAGACTGATGAGGAACTTAAATGGATGTCAGACATTCTCTATGATTCAGCTGTGGGCAGTATACAGTATGATGTTTAATGCAGTAGGCCCGATTTGCATACGCTTTAAGCGTAACTACCAAATATCAGGTGTGTGCTGGTGAAGCACACTGGAGTGCGGTCAAGACCATACTTATGTATCTGAAAAGGACTAAAGATAAGTTCTTGATATATACAGTGGTCGATAATTTATAATGGAATACTACAACGATGCTAACTTTCAGTCGGACATAATGATGCCAACTCTCAATCAAGCGAAATGGTGGTATGGTTACTTGAAAAGTTACAAGCAAGCTACCACAGCAGATTCCTGTTGGAACAAGTGACCAAAAAGCTAATTAGATTGGTTGTTTTCAGAACCATTCAAGCAATATTTATTTAAACAATGTTATCCCGACAAATATGAAAAGTATTCATTATGGCGTATGTATCTGTTGTGCTTACCAAATTACATCAAGTACTAATTTCACATCACAACAGATGCTCACATACCACATTGTAACCCCTGTAGTTGGCGTATATGAAATTTCTATGGGTTAGTTAACAAGGTCGTCATACGAAAGCCTTAGAGGCTTGGTCGGTATGACTTCATTCCCTAGCTTCGATAGTATGGGAGTAGTCCTCAAACTTGAGGAATCACAATAGACACGTACAGGCGATGACTATATCTTTAATTTGTGCGAGAGGTGATCGTGTCAGAGGCATGGTCATCACAAGCCATGTCCAGTGCAGTCAAAGCATGTAGAGAGGACGGTGAGGCCTAAGAAGAGGATTTGTCACCTGTCAAAACGTGACAGAGGTATCTCCGAGGCACTTGGAGATGTGTTTATGTTCTAAAAACCTGTGATCATAGTCACTGGCTGAATAGGAAACGAGGTTCCTATGTCGAGCAATTTGGTGTAACAAATGAAGAATTAAGCGTAGACGCCTAGTCCAGAATTGGAGCCGACACCCAATTTTATGCCCTGGACTAGGCCCAAGAGATGGTAGACGGAAGGACAATACCCGTATGGACTCGAGCGCCTAAAAGTTCACATGGATATTCACCTAGTCTCTAGTGCCATGGACTGTTGCTAGACGACAACCTATGGTGACGGGCTTTCTAGATCAAGGATTGATAAAAAATTAATAATTAAATTTTGTTAGTAATGGTGTTTGACACTAGCCCAAGTCTAGCTAAAAAGTGAACCTAAAGAGTCAAACACAAATCACCGAGAAGGGACGAGAAATTAATTGAGAATTAATTTGATAATTAAGTGCATAACTTATAAATGAGAGGGATCCATTGGATCGAGGAGCCTAAAAATAAACTAATAGGATTAATTTATATTGGGCTTGCCCTTATTATTTAATAAGTTGGGCTTATTAATTAATAAAAGCTTCTTGGGTTCATGTATTTAATTAGATTAAATATATGATGGGCTTAATTAGGTCAATTTTAATTAAATTAGATTTAATAAAAAATAATTGATCTTGGTATTTTATTTTTAATAAAATCAGCCATTGCAACCCTAATTAAGTTGTTGGAAAATCCAGAAAAGGAAATTATTGACTAACAATTTCACTTTTAAAAAGTGCTATGTTAGTAATCCTTTATTTGGAATAAATGATTTATCACCTTATGAATTGTACAATGAACCTAGACACATACTAGTACATCAATATGAGCTATATATCTATATATTAATTATTTGGAAGAAACAAATCCTACCCTAGAAGCTCCTAATTCGGTCGACTCTCTAACAAGCACACTTGGTGTGTTTTTTTCTGCTTAATTTTCTTCTAGCAAAGAGAAATGAGGGATCCCATATTTCGGTGTGGTGTGGACGTGTAAAGAGAAATGAGGGATCCCATATTTCGGTGTGGTGTGGACGTGTCTTTAGACAGCTTCTACCTTGAATCTTATTTGAATGGATCAATGAAATGGAGTTTGAAACAAATCAAGAAAAAGGTAATCCCTGGAATCATGATTTTATTACATTTAAATTTTAATTTACGAATTTTATAGTATCGCTTCCACTTGCTGGTTTCCAGGCCAATCCACTCTCATTTTTTTGCTTTCAAGTGGTATCAGAGCCCACTTCGATGTAGGGGCTATATATTTATGTGAATAAGCATGATAATATGATTTTATTGTTTTTGAAGCATGATATTTATTTATGCTTATACTTGAATGATTATATGAGAAAATCAACATGTTTAGTCTTTGCAATTTTGAATGATTTATGTATTTTAAGAAAATTGAATTTTGTGGTAAAAATACTTGGTTTTAGTTTTAGTTTAATGTGTGAAAAGAAATATAGTGTTGTAGCAGTGCACTATAGACCGACAATGCATAGCTCGTGTGCGGGCAAGAGCTTGCACGTAGCCTGGAAGCGCAGGCCCTGCATGCAAGCAATGCGGCTGTTGTTCCAGTTGACGGCCGACGTCTGGGTCATTTTTCGTCGTTTTTCTAATTTCTGCACATTTTCTGAAAAATATTATTTTTTGCTAATTTAAGTTTGGAAAAAATTTGATTTTTTTTTAATTAAATTGCTTTAATTAATATGGTTGATTTGCGTGCATTGGATGCATGGGTCTCTATCATCTTTAATTAAATTGCTTTAATTAATATGGTTGATTTGCGTGCATTGGATGCATGGGTCTCTATCATCCCTTTAAATTAAAACTTTTAAATTTTTTTTTCTGCATATAATTTTTTATCATGATATTGGACATCACGGTATTTTCTTGGAATTTTCATTTTCTTATCTAGCATGCTTAATTGATATTATGTGCTAGTTGAATATGGTGGATGATCACGGAGCACTAGACCGCATGTATGTCTTATAATTTTATTGGTTGGGCCCTTGTGATTTATTTTCTCCCTCCTTTTCGTTTTTAGTCTTGGAATAATAAAGCATGATATCTCCCTCTTAATGTACTCCCTCCGACGTCTGATCGGAGTTTCATGTTAAATTGTAATGAGAGTAGTATAGATTATTTTGGTGAGGTTTTATTTTAATTCAGCCCATGGAAGAAGGTCCACGGAGGAGGAGGCCTATGGAGAAGGCGGCCCATGAAGATATTACAAGGCACATCTACATGTTGAAGGGTAAAATATATTTTGTAAAGCATAGGGCTACCTTAGACAGTCCTTAGACTAACTGCGGGCTCAGTGGTTGCATAGGCTGGGCTTGTGATCATCCAACAGGGGTATGCTAGGTTTCATTGCATGCGATGTTTACCTAATACTTTAAATATTTGATATTTATGCATGCAAAGCTATTCTTTGATTAGGTCTCGATCAAACAACTCAACATTAACTCTCACTTGGTTGAACGAAGTTAAAGTTTTAGGGCCCAAAATGGACTTGCATCAAAATTATTTGATATGTCCAACATTTTCATCCACAATAATGTGGTGAGGAAGCTGCCACTATCTAAGTGTGCTCTCACAAGTCGTGGCACATTTGAACTAGACGCAAGCTGCACCATTATTGTGAACAAAGGAACATGGTCACTATTTTCCTGTCTCATTAGTCGTGGGAGGCGACAGTTGAGGTGTGACTTGATTGATGGGTTGAAACTATCCATAGCAATATCATGAATAAGCTACCACTATCTAAATATAGTCTCATAAGTCGTGACACATTTGGAATATATGGCAAGCTATATTATTATTATGAACAAAGGAATACGCTGGTTGTTTCCGTGTCTCACGAGTCGTGGAGGGCGATAATTGAGGTATGATTTGGTTTATGGGTCGGGTTTAACACAAAATAATACGATTCGTTGGGAGTCCTCAGGATCATGTAAAGAGCTGAGAAAAAATATCTTGGGAATCTCATGTAATTATAATGGCCTCGGTTGCCTCCCACAAGGCTTTTTCCATGTGAATTATAAAAGCGGGGCATGGTAAATTATTCTTGTGGATCCCAAGCCCACTACGAAAGGGGATTGTTAGAATCAATGACAAAAAATCTAATTAGATTGGCCTAGATGTATTTTATTCTAACAATAAATTGACATTATGTAATATTATTTTCAAGGAAATAAAATGAGTATTCGCTTATTTTGAACATCACGATAAAAAGCCCATAGACCACTTGACAACCATGTTAACGTGCATTTTCTTGAATATCATGTTGACGTGGTTTCACGACTTTTGAAGTATGTCTTAACGCATTTCGATAAGTAATTGTATGATGAAAATAGCTCGTTTGATTTTTGAAATTAATTCAATGATTCAAGCATGTGAAAAGTTGAAATTTTCTATATTTATGCTTTTTTTTGTTGTTTTATGTTAAAACAAACAAAATATAGGAAAAAAATGGCAGCAGCACTGCCGTCGTTGGGGCACAGTGTTCACCCAACTAGACTTGAGCAAGCAAGGGAGCCTGCATATGCAGAATCTGGCAGAGAGCAAGTGCGCATGTGAACAACCTGCAATGCAGCCACGTGCACGAATGCTGGGAGAGGGCCAGAGCGCACGCGCAGGCAACAACAATAGTGCATGCTACAGGGCTGACAGCCAACGGCTGGGATGTTTTTTGCCCGTAATTGGAAGATTTGATTTTCTAGAATTTTCTTCAGTTTTAGTTAACTATTTTAATTTGTTGGGACAAAATTGAATTTTTTTTAAAATTAAAATTTCATAATTAATTGGCCAATGCACCTATTTTTTTTTCATCCTTTTGATTACAAATTTCCAGCTTGTGTTTTCTTCATAAAATTAATTTTTGTTATATTGGATATCCTGGTGTATAATATTACATGGGATGTATATTATGTGATGTATGGATGGATGATCTCGTAGCCCACGACCTCTTGTATGTTTGAGTTTATGTTTCAGCTCGTATGCCCTTGTAATGTTTCTTCTCTCTTCCTCTCGTTTTTAGCCTTGGAACAATGAGGCCTGCTATCTCCCTCCTTATGCATTCCCCCCAACTTCTGATTGGGATTTCTTTTCAGTTGTAATGAGAGTAGTATAGGAATTTTTTTTATGAGGTTTTTTATTTTAAAGCTAGCTCATGGAGAAGAAGGTCAAAGGATAAGGAGGCCCACGAAATTCTGTGATGAGGTCTCGGTCAAACACCGAAACATTAACTCTTACTTGGTTGGACCAAGCCTTCCATCCAGAAAAATGTGGTGACGAAGCTACCGTTATCCAAGTGTGGTCTCACTATTCTTGGCACAGTTGGAATAAAGGAAAGCTACACCATTGTTGTGAACAAAGAACACGTTCAGCATTTTCCTATCTCATAAGTCATGGGGGGCGATGACTGAGGTGTGATTTGGTTGATGGGTCGAGCCTCACATTGAGTAACATGATTCTCTTGCAGTCCTCAGGATCATGTGAAGAGGTGAGATAAAATATCTTGGGAATCTCATGGAATGAGAATAGCATCGATTGCCTCCCACGGGACTTTTTCCATGTGAAGGAATGAGAATAGCATCGATTGCCTCCCACGGGACTTTTTCCATGTGAATCTATGATCACTTAAGACAATACAGAAGGTCTCCGCAAGTGTAGTTGTCTTCAACATAATGCCCTAAGGTATAGTAAACTGTTCTTATGGATCCCAAGCTCACTAGGAAATGACTTCCCAAAACCCCACTTGTGAGTGGTGGGCATTCATATAAATAGTGAGAGAGTTAAAGGCTAAAGACCATGTCTTGAACTTATCAATAATATTACTATCATATGTCGAAATCTGTTTAATTCTATATTGTAGAAGATGTCTAAGAACCCCTTAACCCTGATAATGGAGATTAATAGATTCAATGGCACGAACTACAACAACTAGCTGCAAAATCTAATGATTGTCAGAGGTTTCAAGAACCAGACTATGTCTTGGACAAGCCGCTCCCGGTGACTTTATTAGAAGGGTTTTCGCCCAAAGAAAGTCTGATGTTTGAGAAGTAGCATGAGGACAACAACAAGGTCGCAGTATCATATTAGCTTCAATGACCAATGACATCTATAAGCAATATGATAGGCTGGAAAATGTTCCCTCAATAATGCTTCACATGATCGAAGTTTGTACGATTCTTGATAGGAATATTAGATATACTGGTACAAAAATATTTTTTAGGACAAAGATGACTGAAAGATCTTCTATGCAAAGTCATGCGATCAAGATGCTATCCCTTGTGCAGAAGCACGAAGACCTCAAAGCTGGGCTTCATAATGAGACATACATCGATGTGATCCTCCAATCACTTCCTCCCTCCTATGACCCGTTTATCATAAACTACAACATGAATTGACTTAAAAAGTCTATTCATGAGTTAATTAATATGCTGGTCTAATACGAGGCAATGACATATAAGTCTGCACCTATATTACTAATAGGAGAGGCTTCAACCTCCAAGGCGAAAGGCAAGAGGGCCGGGCGCTAGAAGAGGAAGAAAGAAAAGGAAAAGGTGTCGCTGCCACTACTAGCGCTCCAAGCACCCCTGTTGCTCCAGTGGGAAAGAGCAAAGGGAAAGGGAAGAACAGCGGTTCAGAGCGGTCGAGGGCAAATGATGTTTGCATTCATTGCTGTGAAAAGGGGCATTGGAAGAGGGAGTACCCACAACTTCTCTCCAATCCAGGTACGTTTGTAATGAAGTAAATATGATTAGTAATTCTTCTTCTTGGGTATTGGATACTGGCTATAGAGCTCACATTTGCAATGATTTGGAGGTATTGAAAAGAAGCAGAAGGCTAAGCAAAGACAAGATGATCCAACGCTCGATGATGACAAGGTCGTTGCTGTGGAATCGGTGGGATCTCTCATCTTAGGTATTAGTGATCATATTTGAATAGTATTAAAGAACTATTAATATGTACCAATCATAATTAAAATTATTATTACCATTCCTTATTGAGACAATGATGGTTATGCATTTAAGATTAATAAAAATAGTTTTTATTTGATGATTGATAATAACCTTCATCGACTTGGTACATTAACGAATGGTTATTATATTTTCCAATAGTCAAATTGGATTATAACTGCCCAACACAAACAAAAATTAGATAATTATGAAAATGCATAAATCATAAATCAAGGAGTTGGTATCTCCACAGAAAGGATGAGGAAGTTGGTAGAATCAAGGAGTCTAGAGGTAGATGACTTGGGTAAACTATCAACTTGCGAGACCTGTCTAAAAGGAAAAATGATCAAGAAACTTTTTGTTTGTCACGCTTGTCCCTGGTCTGTTGGGCTTAATTCCCCACAGACGTCTGTGGACCACTAAATACTCCAGCGAAAAGAGGATATTCATACTTCATAACCTTTATCTAAAATCACTCATGGTATGGTTATGTTAAGCTCATGAGGTACAAGTTTAAGGCATTTGGAATATTTAAGGACTTCAAACTTGAAGTAGAAATCAAACAAGCCATAAGATCAAAGGCTTTCAGTCAGATCGAGGTGGGGAATATTTAAGTGGTGAGTTCATGGATTACTTAACAAAGAATAGAATTCTCTCTCAATGGACTCCTCCTAGAACGCCACAACTTAACGGCGTGGCCGAATGGAGAAGTCGAACCATGTTGGACATGGTTTACTGAATTGCCCCTGTCTTTCTGTAGTTACGCTTTTAAGACAACGGCCAAGTTCCTCAACATGGCGCCGTCCAAAGCTGTACTCCTAACGCTATATACCATATGGCATGGTCATGGTAAGAAAATATATCAAAACATAAGGTGAAACAAAAAAAGAAAAGTTTTAATGAGCATGATTTCTACTGCCTCAACAAGGAGTTCCACATGAATTTATTTTAAAATATTTATCAAATAAATAAAGTTGGATTTCTTGTTGAACCCTAATTACGGAAAAAATTTCTTAACATATTCAAATTTAAATATTTATATTTTAAAACTTTGATAGGAAAGAAAATTAATTTAAAATAAATTGGAGAAATGAAAAGAAAAATAATTAAATATGTACCTGAGGCTCCATTAAACTTGCCCGCAGCGCACAAGAGATGGGATCCAACGATAGCACACCGAAATCTTCACAAGATGAATTTGCATTTGGGTCGGATGAAATAATCCGGCCAAAATCTTTAGTGTATGTTCTTGAAGAATTCTGTTGGCAAATTGTACACGATGACGAATTAACAAATCGATTCAGAAAAAGGAATTAAAGAAGGAAAAAGAAAGAATCAAATGCTTGAGAAAAGGAATAATGGAGTTTCCTACATAGAAATCATCTTAGATTTCTGGAGTTTTCTGCCATTTCTTGGATATCAAAGGAATCAAATGTAACGTTCCTACAGCTCTTGAGCGTAGTACTTTATGCACTTGAACAGTGATTTGCAGTGAGTGTGTTGAGGGAAAAAAGGCGTGAGCAAATGTGAAGTGTGAGTGGTTAATTAACAAATCGATTCAGAAAAAGGAACTAAAGATGGAAAAAGAAAGAATCAAATGCTTGAGAAAAGGAATAATGGAGTTTCCTACATAGAAATCATCTTAGATTTCTGGAGTTTTCTGCCATTTCTTGGATATCAAAGGAATCAAATGTAACGTTCCTACAGCTCTTGAGCGTAGTACTTTATGCACTTGAACAGTGATTTGCAGTGAGTGTGTTGAGGGAAAAAAGGCGTGAGCAAATGTGAAGTGTGAGTGGTTGAGCGAGAGAGTGCGAGTAAATGTTGTATGTGTTTGTATGAGTGTTTCAAATAATAAAGCTCGATTGGGGGTAGCAGATGCCTTGGAATTGACGTTCTGTCTTTTTCTCGTAATATTTTCCTACTAATTTCTTCTTTTTAGGTTTGTCTTTATTTAATATTATTGTAATAATTAGACAAGAATCATTTTTGGAACGAAAATATATATTCATGGTATCTATGAATGCAATACAATAAATTATATTCTACATCAGATTCCTCCAGAAATGGCCAAAAAAAGGAGAGACAACATCTACGAAAATTAATTAGAGAGTTCATCAATCTGTACATATTGTTGTATTGTAATCAACTATTTATCTTTACAAAATTCTTTATATATAACTTAAGTTTTTAGTAAGATTGAAAAACCTAAAGTAGTGATGAAGTTAAAATCGATACTCAAAAAAGAAAAAATAATCATGTACACCTTTCTTTATATACAACTCAAGTTTTTAGTAAGATTGAAATTCGACAATATTTTTATCTAAGGATCTTTTGAAATTCGATTTGAAATGATGAAAACTTTGAAAGAAATATATGTGGTAGGTGTGTTTGAATCTAAAAATATAATAAATGGTTTGGTATATAAAAGATAGGTATAAATTAATGTCACTTACCTAATTTATAATTTTAGTGATTATTACACTTTGAGGATTGGATTTCATTCATGAACTTGATTCAAGAAATTTAATTGCAATTATATTGAAGTTATTTACACCAATGTATTTGGTTCTTTGCCACCATAAAACATATCATTTCAAATATTTTCAAAAGAAAAATTAATCAACACTTATTGAATCCATTAATCGCAATATATATATAATATATATACTTAAAAAAAGCTAAAGCAATAACGAAGATTCAATTGTTACAATTTTTTTATTGGAACACACAAGAAAAAATTGGGCTAAAATATTTTTAGTCCCCTATGCTAATTAGAAGGGGTGGTATTTCAAAGGGATTGAGTTTGTAATTTAAAAAGACTCAACTATTAACTTTTATTTTATTGGACAAAGTTACTTTTGATCTTTTTACATTATGAGTTCATATATTTATTGATATTCAATTATATAATTGATTAGTTATTTTTAATAATATTCATTCATTTGTTGTAAAACTCTTTTACAAAATTTAATTTTTCAACTTTATAAATTTTCAATTTTTTCGTTTGCTCCATCCAATTTAAATTAACTGTTTATATAACTTTTTCGGGAAAAATGTTGAAAGCAATCACTACCATAAAAAAAAAAAGTTTCAATGGTTTTGCCCATGGTTTAGATATTGTTCAAATTGCATGGTTTTGTCTTCCATCCTAAAGGTCTACTTTTATAAATATGGGTATTTGGTCTACTTTTATAGTAGTTTCTTGCGTTTAGTAATTTTTATTTAATGTATGCTTTAATTTAAAATTATTTATCTGTATATATCGATAATTTAATACACTATTTTCAATAAAAATAAATCACTTATATTTAGGTTTTCATGAATCACAAGTATTTAATAATTAATGAATGAATTTTAGAATATTGAATCATACTTTTAATATAGTAAGAAAAGATACCCCTTAACATAACAAAAGAAAAAAAAAAGTGGAAGTAGATGTTCGAATTTTTCATTGGACAACCATATCAAAAGCTTTTGGAAAGGAAAAAGATGTTCGAATTTGAAATTTTCTTTTTAATTATAAATATTGACAAAATAATAAGAAAAGAATAAAGAGAAAATCGATTGGCTATAAATCAATTATTGGGTTGTTTAAAGTGCAAGCAAAGATCTCCAGCTATTGATCATTATGTTGGTAAGAAACGAATATAATTTATAGAACATTTTACATACCTTCTATTTTCCATCCCCAACCTAATGTTGTGTAAGTTTTAATATGCGTCATGAACAAATGACATAATAGTTCATTCATTTTATATAATCTTCTATAGTTGAAAAGTTAAAAAATAAAACATATCCACATAAATTTTGGTCAACGATAAGACGGATTTATGGATTTTGAGTTTACCTGTTCCAGCACTAGATCACTCCTGTGACAAATATAGAGTATAAAAGTTGCAACCTCCTTTAATAATCGAATGTTTTGAGAGACTCTATCACGAATATAGTACTATTGCATGAAAATTTGTTTCAAGAAAGTTAGTTATATTACATTAGTTTTGCATAACTAAAAAATTTACAGATTATTTATGTAAAGTATTAAAAAATTATTACCTTATACTTGCATTCGAGGCATTGCGCTTTCTGTTTTGTAATATCCAACCCTCTAGTCGTTCCTGTAGGGATAATTTATATCTTGCTTGGATTTTATTGTCTCAGTAATTTCCGATAGAGGGTCCACATCTTGTTGGAGAGGGACTTTTTTCACTCTTACGTCCAACTTGCCTTCATTATCTTGTACAATTATGTGATATATGTCCTTTTTCCCTACTTCAACCTGCCATACATATGTATGTTAGTAGAATAGACGAGTTTATTTTATAAATTATAATATCACATTTTTTATATAAAGAAACATAACCGTGCATAATAGCAAAAATGCACGTGATTGCACACTAATATCTAATTCTGTTTCCATTTTTCTAGTGGATGAGCAAGTGATTGCATAAGCTTTCTATAGACAAAGTGTTATATGTAGATTAAAGAACAAATAAATAATTACCAAGAAAATAATTAAATTTTGAATAAAAAGTAATAAGATAAGGATTACTTCAGTACTCGAAATCAGTAAATCATAATAGCAAATGGATTTCTTATCTTAATTTGATTTGGATATATAAACCTAGCTTGCATTACGTGGAGTATTTGGTTCAAATATGTATAGATATAAATTCAAATTGATAAGTGGATGTACCTTATGCATTTCGAGAATATAGTTGCGGCCTCGTTGATGATGTCGGAAAAGTTCAAAAGAGACCTTCCAAGTGCCTTGAACTACACACCTGTCTCGACTTCTGTTTTGAATTGAATATCTATTGTTTAATTCAGGTTGATCCTGCACCAAAAAACAAGCACACTAGAATAACAAGAGTATAAATTAAGCCACAAATAAAGTAAAAAGTCTAAGAATATTAGATTAAAGAGATAAACAAACTCCATTAACCAATCAGTCAGAAGTGGCTGTCTATGAAGGAAAGCTTATAAACTTCAACTGAAACTTTTAACAAAAGATTAAAGTGAGACATATTGCCTTATATTGCAAAGTACATACTTTCACCACCAAATTTCAATGGATAAATAATTTTCTTGATGCATTGTTATGTTTTTCTATTACCGGAGCTTCTTTTATATTAGAATACCAAAATTAATGAACAACTCCCTTTTCTCAAGTAGAATTAATGAGATCAAGTAACTACCAAAA
>NW_011628054.1:489167-496480 GCF_000512975.1 Sesamum indicum | reverse complement strand
TTGAAAAGAGTAGATGTGTTTTATGCTAGCCCATCCCACATGGACTATGAATTAAAAAGATAAGCAACATATAAGCATTGGCCAAAGAACTCAATTGCATCCATTCGATATCCCTTTTCGGTTTGCTGTCATAATCAAATTCTAAAATGCACTTGGTGGGTTCGAGGCAATTTTAGGGGCCAACGGTCTTGTGGGCCCAGGGCATGACCAAATAGTATGAAAATCAATCACCAAGTTGAGTCGGAAGCTAAGTATATGGGAGACAAAGTGGAATGCGCGTGGGGAACCACCTCTTGAACAAGCGAGACAAAAGCTACATACAATTGGAATCACCTCTAGAATCTTGATACATAACGACCAATCATGGGATAAGTCACTCCACGTTGAGGATGTCACATTTTTATGAACGGTGATTGTAATATTACATTCCATATACATTAGAAACTAATAAGATAAGCAACATATAAGCATTGGGAAAAGAAAAAATATAGTGTATCCATTTGCAATCCCTTTTCTCCTTTTTGCCATAACCGAATTTTAGGATGCACATGGTGAGTTTGGAGGCAATTCTTACATCCAAGGGGCTCACGGGCCCAGGGCGTGACATGTTCCATAGAAATCCTTGATCATTGTGTTTAACAAATTGGAAATGATGCTTTCAAAAATACGAAAAATATTTTGTAGAGGTCATAATACAACAAATACATGAAGAGAAGATATTTAAACTTTTCATTATTCATTTCACCATAAGAGGTCGCATAAAAGAAAAATGTATTCAAGTGGAAAATAAATTGATTTTATTGTGAATGATGCAAACACTATTTTGACCTCATGAAGTTTATAATTCTAAAGCCAGCCAAATATATTGTATGTAACTTATTTTCATTGTGAGAGTCATTTCCATAATCTCAAGGGCAATTGAAATATAAATCACAAGGGGAAGAATCATTATAGAGGAAAAAATCTTAATTTTCTTGATATCTCTTAGATTGTGCATGCAAATTGGTGATACTGTTGGAAGATCTGTGAAGATTTTTGTTAGTAAGGATTCTAAAGACTCTAATATTTTATAGTATTTATAAGGTAATAGTAACAAGCTTTATTCACTGAGAAGTGATTGAACACTCAATATTAATTATTAGTGCCTAGGCCACTTCTATCTAGGCAGGGAATTAGGCAAGATCGGTTCCCATTTATTGATGATCGGGAAAAAGATATCAAAACTTTTGAGTGGATAGATCTTTTGAGTGGCATGGATATCTCACTCCCATCAAATATGTAATTTATCTTTCTGTCACACGCTTCATTTGTTAGGAGGTCCACCACATTATCCCTTTATCTGAAAGTGTACCCAAAATTACATTTCAAACTTCTTTTCATAGCATAAATTTAAGCCAAAATATGCTGCAACAACTAGTTGCCTCTATGTTGTGACTTTGTTAGTAAAGAAATATTTTTAGCATCGATTTCTATCTAGATTCTTTTGAAAGCATATTCTTCGACCAATTTAAAACATTAATGAAATGATCATTTGATAATGTAAATACTCAAAACTACAAATAGTACATCTCCTTGGTTATTATACACAACTTTGCATGCTCCCACCTCTTAGGATTTTCTTAAGCAGCACTATGGCAGGAAGTTCATATGGAAAGTGAATCCATATGTCATCAACATTTGAATAACTTATCCTTTGTTGTCTTTTAAATACACTTGCTTTGGCAACAACTATAACTGGTGATGCACCCTCAAGATGATCGTTCAAGCTCAAAAACAATGACCGAGGTGTTTGGATTGTTTCATGTCGTCCCACCAAATCATAGAACAAACTACGATATAAGGATATGTATATGTCCTCAGTGAAGGAGTTTGTTGTTAGCTTCCGTTAATGATGAACTATCATTATCGCCAAATCCGCTATTAGAAGCTACAACTGGAAAAAACTAGCAAGGAATTCCAGCACCTGCGCACATTAAAACTTCGAAAGAACATATGTGCAATGGTCTTAATATGGGAACAACACTAGCAATTAAATGCCACTGCTATTGTTTGTTGACCTGCAATCAGTCATTCAGCAATTGCCATGAAAATGTTGATATTGAAGGTATAATAGTAGGCAGTTGGAAACTATAATAAATATTGAAGAACCGTTGCATCACAAACTAAATGCAAAGTGACATTAATCAAAAGATCCCTATCATATGAGGGCCGCTAAACCACTTGTCTGTAGAATTCTCATTTAGCATTACTGCGACATAAAATGTTTGTTTTATAAAAGAGTTTACATGGGTTACCAGTATGTCATTTTTGTATTTATAGCATCATCTCAGCAATGGTTATAATTATTAGAATTGACATAGATGACATCACCCTGATTCAAAAACCACCATACTGCATAGCCCTATGCAAAATCCGTCTGTATTTGGTATATCATGGAACCCACCACCATTAATATGAATTTTTTTTTGTAGTCATTTAATCGTCTTAGCTTCCCCACAACCACTTTTGTAGTATCTTTACCACCCTATGTGCATGCCCAAATAGAGTTGTTTCAATATTGTCACTCTCTAAGTTGGGCACTTTAGATTTTGGTCACTAACACCTTCATCACAAATTGCATCATCACCATGCTACATGGATATAGCATTGTACTTGACGCATAATGACATGTTGCACCACCATTTGTATCTGCAGGTAGTGATTGATGCATTGCCGCCTTTCTTACTCGATATATTTCGTTCCAAATCCACACGAAAACAGCGGTCCTCTACCTAGTATTATAAATGGCTCTTTCAACTTGCAACAGCTCTAATCTTGGTCATGGGTTATTTCTTTATTGACACACTTCAGTGCTAACTAAACCTTTGTAAATGTTTGAATTTCTCTTCAACTTGTTATGAAGTGATTAAAAATCAAGCGTATTAAGAAGCTACTTTATCTCATGCTTAGTGTAAAGTATTACTAGTTTATCTACATGAGCAAATTTGAAAGGAAAATAAGTTACATTGATCAAATTTTCGTTGTTGGATTATATTATTTGTATAGAGTAATTTGGATTTATATATCAAGAAAATTGGTTACATTGAAAGGTTATAAAATGTAATTACAAGTAAGATATCCTGATTGGGAGTTATTAAAGAAAATATGCTTCGGATATGAAAAAAGGATATCCTGATTGGGAGTTATTAAAGAAAATATGCTTCGGATATGAAAAAAGTTGGCAAATTGAGAAAGATGTATAGAAAACTAAATAGACAGATGGATCAGAGAGCCGAGACCAGAAATATTAAAAGTAACATTTATTGTCCTAAATATGAAAAACGACATACCAAGAGATCTAATTTTGTGATGCCTTCTAAATCATTGCATGGAAACCGATGTTGTGAACTAAAAGACTTATTACAAAAAAATAATATATGTATGGTGATGAAGAGAGAATATATAATAGTTGCAACAATTAATACCTTTATGGGGCTTCCAAACATGAAACAATGAGAAATTTTTTTATCAACAAATCATTGTAAATAAGAAAAACTGTAAATAATTATGGAAGATACCCTAATTAATGTCTTCTGCTCTCCATTAATGTAATTAATAGTTAGTATTCTAAGTTGAGGCCGCAATCTTTTCTTGTGGTTTAATTTTCTTTTTCAATTTTAATTTTATTTATTTATTTACTATTTTTTTTCCTCCTTTCGTACTCTTTTCACTACCATAAAATATTTCGACATTTGTGATATTCTATTTTCTCCACAATACCCTCAAACGTTTATATTTTCTCGAAAAGTATTCTATTTTCTCCACAATACCCTCAAACGTTTATATTTTCTCGAAAAGAAAGTTGGTCAAGTACATATCAAAATTTGGGATGTTCTCCCCAAGTTTTAAATTTGAATTATTTAATTAATCAAATCTTCAGGTTTCGAGTCAAAGAGATGCAATAATCATTTGGTTTCTTAATCATATTATCATCATTCAACAATCAATTATAATGGTTATTGATGTATGAAATGTGCTCAACTATTTTTTTCCTCTATTTTTGTTCATTGTGCATAGAGAATTCATATTCGTGCTTCCCAAAAATAAAGAATTACTATTATTTTTGTTTTATTGGTCATAGGGATCTCACATTATATCTTGTAATTGAGAAACTTCCACCAAACTAATGTTAATTCAATGGTCATGGACTAAACACATGGTTGCTAGTCGCTGATCAAGATGCCTAAATAGTCGGGCTCAAGAGGGACTCAACCTAGGATGTGATTGACCCAATAAAGAAAGTTGGTTGGTCCAATCTAGGCCAATCTTGGGCTAATTCCAAGTATCAATACTTGGGATAGGCCCAACCCAATGACCTAGGACCTCCTAACCCTGGGTCAAGTTAGCGGGCCGACCTAATCGAGCCACTTCTTTTTTTTAAATAATACATGACATATAAGTTTTATTTTATTTTTATAGCTTAACTATTCTATATTTTTTATACTTTTGAAACTCTAAAAATTTTTACCTTTATTCCTCTACTTCTATATTAGTACAACAATTCACTGAAATTCATTGTTATTTTTTTAAAAATGTATTTTAAATCTTTTTTGGTCTTTATGTGGTCTTAGCTACTTTTTTTTGTAGTTTTGATTGTTTGGTTTAATTTATAATTTATTTATTTAAAATAAAAGCATAAATTATTTAACTTTGTTAAAAAAGTATCTCATCTTCATTGGAAAAAAAAAAAACAAAAGAAAACAGGCACAATCAGGTTTGGTTTGAGACTAGGCCAGGTCATCACCACTGCTTTTGCACTTTCTCTTCATCCCCCGTTTTGTGCTTAATTTAAGGTAAAATTAGTGAAATAAAAATTACTATTTTCAAATATGAGTTTAGTCACTAGCTACTGGTCATGGTAAGAAAATATATGAAAAAATAAGGAAAAAGAAAGACAATTTTTTATTGAGCATTTGAGTAAAACTGAAAAATTTAAAGTAGTGATGATTTTAAAATTGACAATCAAAAGTTGACACTCAAAAATGAAGTACACCTTTCTTGCAAGTTCAATCATTTTGCATTTATTGAATTTCACAGTACTTTTAACGAAGGATCTATTGAAATTCGGTTTGAAAGGATGGATATTTTGCAAAAAATATATGTGGTAGGTGTGTTTTAATCTGAAAAATGTAATTAATGATTTGGTATATAAAGATAGGTATAGACTAATGTCACTTGATTCATAATTTTAGTGATTATTACACTTTGATGACTGGATTTCATTGATGAACTGAAGTCTAGTAATTTATGTTTGAAATTGAATTCCAATTATGTTAAAGTTATACAGATATACTAATGTGTGTAAGAATTTTTTGCACCGATTTATTTGGTTCTTTGCCACCACAGAACATATTACTTTCAAATATTTTTAAAAGAAAAATCAATTGACACTTTTGAATCCATTAATCCCTATATATATATATTTATATATATATATAATAGACACTTATAAAAACAAAAAGAATAACAAAGACTAGAGGGTTGGATATTACAAAAAATAAAGCACCTTCTGGATTATCCAACCCTCTAAGATTGACCATCCTCTAGCAGCTTCTGCAACTTCTCCTACAAAACAAACAAAATTATTAATACTTTTAAGCAAGAATTAATTTTTTTTAAAAAAAATAGTATTAATACTGTAGCTACTTACCTCCACCTCCAACGCCCTCGGCCCGCTCCAGGCGCCGTTCACTTTTTCCTTGTAGCACCTCTCCAATAATTCCTTTTGCTTGGGGGGGTGATCGAGCTTTGCTTCCTGTAGAAGAAAAAATATTTAGCATCTTATTTATAAAATAATGGTAAAGCATTTAAAATACTATTATTTACTTACCAACTTCCTCTTCTGCATGCCAATAGAGGAAGCCCCCCCCTGGATACACAATTGAGGACACCATGGAGTTTGCCGCCCGGTTCGCCTTTTATAAAAACTCCCGCTGGAAGTCAACTCTGGCCCAGTATGTTTGGAGCTGGAGCCAAACCGTGTTGGCCAGTCAGAGTAGCCTAACCAGGCTGGACAGGGCGATGGAAAGTATTTTTCGTATTTAGTTATAGGTCAAGATGTGGAACACCCCAGAACATGGACTCATCGTTACATTCCCACCAGTAGATCATCTATAGTAATAAAATTAAACAAAATGTCAGTAAATTTCATTGAATAATTAGATTATTAGATAAAATCAAATTAATTTAAAATTGATTACCTTCATGCTCTCAAACCACAAATGCTTGTACTCTTCCAGCACCTGCCTCAAACATGGCGACGGGTGGGAAAGTGTCCCCGTCACCATTGTATTGATGCGCTCGTGAAATCGACGGTCAGATCTAAAAGGACATGTTATATTAAACATTTTTAATGTAGAATAATACTAAAAGAAATTGATAAACAAATTTACCTTGCGCCATTGAGTCTGATGTATTGGGCGCGCTGATGGTGGGGGGATTGATAATAGTGGTGGAGCAGCCACTGGGGTGGCAGACTGGTGTATTATCTCATTAGATGCCAGTGCAGCTCTAGATGCTCCAGCATAATCTGGAGTCTGCGGGGCGGGGGACGGTGCGGTCGTGTCAGGTGGTGTGGGTGGTCGAAGAACTGATTTCCTAACTTGGAAAGAATCCGACACACTGGTAGAAGTGGCGGGCCACAACCATGACCTCTTCCTTGACCACGTGGTATACGAGGCGTACCACTAAACATGATCTAAAAAATTATTGAGAAGTATTAGTCTAAATTTTACAATTATTCACATTAATATGTAAATAAAAAAGAATACACTAATTCTTACACATCGGAAAAATTATCATGAAGTAATGATTATTGTACTTATTAATTATTTAAAAATGTATAATTTTCTTGTGCACATATACAAACTAGCCAAGTATTACTTTAAGTTTATTTAGCTTATCACATGAACTTTTTATTGTAGTATTTGATATATTTATCCATTTTAATCTATCAACATTATCTTTTGCTAATAGATGAAGATGGATAAACGTAACAAGTTCTACTGGCAAAATCCAATTGATGGGCTAAACAAGATTAAAGGCATACGTGATCTGTTTGTACGCTGTTACCAAAGAAATATACATTTTTGAATAATTATTAATTATTGGAAATATTGTTCTCAATTTGTTTTCCATTTCTAATGATTATGTAATTGTACTTTAATTTGAAATATAACCTTAATATTGTTATTGTTGACATTATTTTGTAAATAATATTATTATTGGGATTATTTGTCTAATTTTTGTGATTATTGACTTTATTATGTAAAAAT
>NW_011628054.1:472372-488388 GCF_000512975.1 Sesamum indicum | reverse complement strand
ACAAAATTTCTATAATTGCAGAAATTACATAAAATAAATTTCTATAATTGCAGAAATTCTTGTACAACTAAATATTTCTATATTTGCAAAACTTACATTAAATAACCTTTTTACAGAATTGTTTTGAAAATAAAAAAAAATGACAGAGAGTTTTTGAAAATCACCCAAAATTAAGAGAAAATTATTAAAATAACAAAAAATATACAAAAATTTGGAGAATTACATAAAATTTACGAAAGAAATTTAAGATTTTCAAAAATTTATAGAAAATTATTAAAATTACCAAAAACTATGAATTTTTTTATGATTTCATAAATGTATAAAACTTTTTAAAAATTACAGCAAAATTAAGTAATTATTTTTAATTTGCCGAAAGTTTTTTAAAATGTTTTATTTTACACCAAAAAATTAAGAAAATAAAAAATATAGGATAAATTGTCCCAAACATGTTAATGATCAGAAAAAGTAGACTATAAATTAATTATGGTCATTGAAAACATATAATGCTATAAATTAAATTGATACAGGTTGAAAAGATCAAATATATTTGTATATATAAGATTGTTAGTATTTCGTAGATGTAAGTAGCATCTTATACTGTTGTATTGGATCGTCTAATCAGACCGTTAATATTTTTATCAAACTATTGGATAGTATTAAATCAATATAATACTACATTCTATGAAGTTTTTGATATTTTTGTTATACGGATACTAAGATATCGTATCTGATACACAAAATGACGTTGAAAAAATGATGGAAGTGACCATCAGACAATTTGATTTTAGATAAGACCACTAGATATGTTCACATATGAAAAGTATTGTTATCAGTTTAAATTTGGTGTTAATCAGGGTCCTGGATATTGAGATATTGTAATCGGGAAGTGAACGAGCAATCTATGGGCATATATAGGGACGGTTTTCGAACACATTTAGAAACATTTTTTTAATAATTTCAGAAAAAGATATTTTATACATTTACGAACGGTTTTATTTAAATTTCATATTTCACAACGGTCAAATATTAAATAACCGTTCCTAGGTTTCATTTTTCCTCCAGTTTTCTTTTGGTGCGAAACTCAATTTGTTGGAACTTATTTTGGAACGGTCAAAATAAATTAACAGTTCCTGTATTTTAATTTTTCCGCCTTTTAATTTTGGACATTGTAATATATTGAACGGTTTATTTTATTAATGTCGGTTCAAAGTTGGAAAGGGCCTTTGGGTCGACTTCCTAATTTATTGACAGTTCCTAAATACAAAAAAATGTGTTTTGTTTTTTTTTAAAAAAAAAAATAGTGGTATGGACAAATAGTTTGCAAATTGTACATCTAAATTAGCTAGTAAACTATTATCGGTAATTTTTTAATTTATACAGAAAATGGTAAATGTCAATCGTAATTATTGTCTTCCTTAGTCTCGTAATCCTCATCAAAGCTATCCTCGTCAGACTCGTCATCAAATTTAAAGTTCCCCGATCGGGCCAACATGAGTACATACGACCGTACTGCCAGTGCGTTGCGAGCCCATCCGTGCACAAACCTAGTCAATCACTACGGAGCTCTATTGCAAAATGAGGATATGTCCGGTCAAAATGCCTCGATGCATCTGAATCAGACAGATGGCACATGGATCCCTGTTCCGTTCGATTGTTGGTATTCCATGTTATTTGCTTGGCAGTCGCTTCTGAAACATACAACCTCTGCAGGCGAGCGGTATCTAACAAGTACCTAAGAATGCTATACGATGTCTTCTTGTGATTAGGATTTTGCTACCTGGTTGACTTGTACGTAGCTTCTCCGCAAAACGTGCAGTAGTCCAAATCAATGTTGTCCTTCTTATACAACATGCAGCCATTTTTACAGACATCAATCTTCTCAATAGGTAAACCCCAAGTTTCTTAACAATTTCTTCGTACTATAGTAATCTTGGGGCAGAGTGTGGTTGCGGGTCACTATATGATTAGCCCATTAGGATATTTGGTCACATATATGCTGAGAAAATGGCCAACGACCTTGATATTCAACAACTCGGCAACAACCTCAATTGAGATTAGGTGCAACCATTCCACATCGACTGCTCAACTGCATGCACTACATTGTGAAACCGATCTGCCAGTCCAGACACATAATCGTACCAACTACAATAATATAAACTACACCTTATATTAGTAGGACACGACTTTGTACCTTTATCAGGCACACCATCCCGATTATACTTAGAAGACCAGACAGTCGGCCTGGCGGCATCAAAAATCATTCTCTGTGTTTAATCCATCTGCACCGCATCACCCGAAGGCGTGCCCTCCATAACATTAGAAATGGGAGTTTGCTCCTCCTACAATTGGGCCACGGTGATAGCGTCAAAATACTCCTACACCCTCTGCTAGCCATGAGAAGTCCAATTACAATACTCTGGCATAAAACCTTTCATAAATAAGTAAAAAGTTACGTCGTCCGTGATTTTGAAAAACTTCATTTTTGCATTTTCGAAAAAGACACTTAATTTTCTCACCGTCCATACATGCATGTTGAGACTTGGGTCATTCTATAAATGTAGCAACACATCCTCAACAACGTAAGACCCGACCTATTTGGAAGGTTCTTCTCATACATTCATCTACTCAACTGTCTTAACATTATGATGAGTCCTACACCAACACAGAAACACACACACACACACACATATATATATCTTATAACATTAAATTTAATTGATAAAATTATAACAAATATAATCAATTGACAAATAAATGGTTAAAGTTGTTACCTGACCAAAATAACTTCAAATATCAATAAAAAATTGAGATAGGTTGACAAACAAGAGTAGAAAAATATTTGTGAGATAGTGGAGATCAAAAAGTTTCGAGAGAGATTAAGGAAATAGAGAGAAAATAAGAATCGAAGAAGATAGTGATATTAAATGGAAAGAGCACACGTATTTGGCTGTTAAAAAATAGCCGTTGATTTAGATTTTGAAATGGTCCTTTCGATGAGTTTAGGAATATTTTTTTTTATCGTTGAAATACAGCCATTGTATTTCATTTGGAATAGTTTCAGTAATACTAAATAAATAATACAAAAAAAAAAGTTCCAATTTGCACCAAATTTTGGAACGATTGTTGAAACACTTACTTCTTAAATAAAATTAATAATTTTGAACAGTTTTTTGTACAATTGATTAAGGGTATTCCAAAATCGTTCCAAATTGTACCTTATTTTCGAATATATTTTCTAACTGTCATGTTTTCGACATCCTTTGTCACACATATAGGAATGGTCAACTCAAGACAATCCCTAATTCTAATATTATGTTTCAAACAGAGTTCCAACCATCTAGTTTTACTATTTTGTAATGGTATTTGGATCGGATTTTATAACTGTTTGTTCAGAACTCATGTTGGAATGGCGTGCCTGTTCCAAAATTATAACCAAAAAAAAGGTAGATCATGACATCATTTTTCAATATCCATTCATTATGTATTCCGAAGACCGTTCGAAGATGAAATGGGTTTATGAACGGTTGCCCTAACCATGTCAAGTCCCACCTTTTTTTATAGGGTGGTGTTGTGCTCTAGCAAAATCCCATCCATAAAATTGGTTGGCGGAGCACAAGATCTAGGATCCGATCATAGCACAAGAAATGGGGTCCGCAAGTTTTTTAGTTTTACAAGCTAGCTTAAGGTACTATCACTATAAAAAAAAAACGGAACTTGAAGCGAGTTTAGAAATGGTATTTTTGGCATTTGGAACAGTTTGCAGGAAATCGAACTTATTTGGGATGATTTTTGAAACGGTTGGAAATTCATCCTTAAAAATGGCGTTACAAAATTTTAGGAACGGTTCTGGCAAGACCATTTCTGTTTGGGATGGGAACTGTAACACACATTTCTGTTTGGGATGGGAACTGTAACACACTACGAAAACCATTTCTAATATTAAATTTGTCAAGAAAAAATTATTTTTTCAATTGGAACGGTTTTAGGAATTGTCAGTCGTATTAAGAACACATATATAAAACCGTTTTAGTAATGGTATTAGCAACGGTCTTTCTGAGAACACATACTTAAACGTTTTAGTAATGGTATTAGCAACGGTCTTTCTGAGAACACATACTTAAAATTGAAATAGCAATGGTATTAAAAACGGTCAACCAATATTTAGAAACACCTATTAGAAATGATTTTAGCAATGGTATTTGAAACAGTCAATGTAGTTTAAGAACATCGGTTTGGAACTATTTTAGTAATGGTATTTGGAACGGTCATTTATTTAAATTTATAATTTTTTTTTACCATTACTAAAAGCGTTCCTAATTTTTTAATTCTACAATTTATTTTATATTTTATAATTTATTCATATATTTAATAAATTGTAATAAATAAATAAATTTATATATTTTAATATATAATAAATTAATTTAATAAAATTTTTATTAATTATATTTACGAATTTAATTAATTAACTAAAATTGAAATAATAAAATTTACTAAATATTATGAAACATGAATAATTAAGAAAAAATATTATATTAATATAAAAAATTATCTAAATAAAAAAATAAAAAAAATTAAAATCAAATCTAAGCCCTTCTCTTCAGCGACATCAATATCGTCCTGGTTTGAGGCTGGGGGGTCTGTTGAAGGCAATTCTGGAACGTCTCCTGCAAAACATACAAAATTATTAGTACTTTTAACCAAGAATTATTTTTTCTAAAACAAAGAATATCAATAATCTACTTAGCGCCACCTCAGCCGCTCTCAGCCCACTCCAGCCGTCGTCCTCCTTTTTCTTGTAGCACCTTTCAAATAACTCCATCCGCTTGGGTGCTGATCGAGCTCTGCCTCTCGTAAAAGAATCAAATAGTTAACATCTTATTTATCAACATTATTTTCCATTGACAAATGAAGATGGATAAACCTAAATAGTTATACTGACAAAATTCACTTGATGGGCTAAAACTTAAAGGCATGTGTGATCTGTTTGTACATGGTTATAAAGGAACTATATATTTTTAAATAATTATTAATTGTTAATTGTATTTAATTTGAAATATTACCTCAATATTGTTATTGTTGATATTATTTTCAAAATAATATTATTATTGGAATTATTGATCTAATTTTATGATTATTGACATTATTATGTAAAAATATTATTATTAGGAATATTTTCTAATTTTGGATTATTGACATTGTTATGTAAATAATGATATTATTGGGAATATTAGCCTAATTTATGTTAATGTGATTATTATGTAAAAAATTATTAATGGAAATATTGGGCCATTTTTTTTATTATTTACATTTGTTATGTAAATATGTTAGTATGGGGGAAATTTGTCAAAAAAATTTTACTAATGTGATTAGTATGTAAAACTTTATTAATTGGAATAAATTCTCAGTTTTTTTAATTATTTATATTTATCATGTAAAAATGTAATATTGGTGAAATTGGTCAAATGTTTTGTATAAATTAAATATAAATTGCATAAATAACACAATGAAATAAACATAAATTGAATAAATTACTCAAAAAATTATACATAAATTGCATAAATTACACAAATGGTAGAAATGGCCAAAAATTAGAAACAAATAACAAAAAAAAATCAAAATTAACAAAAGTTTTCTGTCAATTTTTTAAAAAAGTACCAAAAATTTACTGAAAATTTTTAAAAATTACAAAAAAATTTACAAAAAATTAAAAAAATTACAAAATCATTACAGAAAATTAGAAAATATAAAAAAATTCAAAAAGATCAGAAAAATTTCAGAAAACCATAATTAGTTTTTTTTAAAAAAATTTAGAAAATTTTTTCAAAAAACAGAAATTTTATATAGTTAAATGGCCAATTTTTTTTTTCGAAAACTAGCCAAAATGTTTTAAAAAAATTGGTGTTTTATTTTATACGAAAGTGGGGGAAAAAATGAAGAAATGTGTGGTGAAAGAAAAGAAGAAAAATGGTGGGGGAGGGGTATCAAAGAAAAAAGTTGGGGGGTCCACAAAATGAAAAAGGAAACACAACCATTTGATTCCACTTACCTCTGGAGGGAGAGTGAGGGAGGTAGAGTGAAGGAGGAAGAGGGAGGAAGAAATAAAAAAATCTTCTATGTTTTGTATGTATACCAATTTTTGGAGTGGGCCTGAAACAGGCAATTTTTAAAATCATTCCAAGACCTCTCCTAGCAAAAAAAAATATCGTTTTTGTTGACAAGCAATATTTAAAAAGTCGTTCCTATTGTTTAGCAATTCCAAATAACCGTTCCCAAAAAAACAATGTCACTTGTTTCGAAATGACGTCATTTTGGTGTAATATTAATACCACCACTCCTAATGCTTACTAATAGTTCCTAATTATGTCTCAAAATTATTTTTTCCAAAAAATTAAAAAAAATAAAAAATAAAAGAAAAATTATCCTAGACATGTTAATGATCAGAAAAAAATAGACCATAAATTAATTAAGGCCATTGGAAAAATATAATGCATTAAATTAAATTGAAATATGTTCGAAGATCAAGTGTATTTGTATATATAAGGTTGTTAGTCTTACATAAATACAAGTAACATCTTATACTGTTATATTGAATTGCCTAATTAGACCATTGGATATTATTAAATCGATAAATACTGCATTCGTTGAAGTTTTGGATATTTTTGTTATACAGATACTGAGATATCGTATCTGATGCACAATTAACGATGATAAAAACGACGCAACTGGCCATCAGACCATGTAATTTTAGTCAGACTGCTAGGTATGTTCACCTATGGAAAGTATAGGTATGCGTTTAAATTTGGGATTAATCAGGGTAACGGATTGCAATATCGTCGTAACCGGGAAGTGAATTAGGAATCTGTGGAAATATTTGGGAATTGATAGTTTATAAATTTAGGCACGATTTTATTTAAATTCTTTTTATGGACGGTCAAATATTTAAAAATCATTCCTAAGTATGACTTTCCCACCACTTTTAATTTGGTGCGAAATTAAAATTTTTTAACTGATTTTGGAACGATCAAAATAAATTGGCCGTTCTAAAATTTTTATTTTCCCTCCTATTTTATTTAGGGTATTGTAATGTATTTAGGAACGATTTTCTTAAAGCCCGTTCAAAGTTGGAATGACCTTTGGAATAGTTTGTTGGTTTCTGGACAGTTCGTAAACAGGAAAATTTATTTTTTGTTTTCAAAAATAATTTTATTTATGTGAGAACATTATTTTTCAAATTGTGTACAAAATCCACTCCAAAAACCATTCCAATTTGTAGCGGGTTTTGAAAAAGTTTTCCGAAACACAATACTTCTTAAGTAAAACTCATAATTTGGAACTATTTTTCGCATAATTCATTTACTATATACTAAAACCGTTTCAAATTGTACCTTATCTTTTAATACATTTTTTAACTATCATCTTCTGGACATTCATTGTCATACATATAGGAACGGTTAATGCAAGACCTTTCATAATTTTAATAATCTACTCCAAACGAGTTTCAAATATTAACCATTACTATTTTTTGAGCTGTCTTTGGAACGGATTTTGTAACGGTTAGTGAACGATTTTGACACTCCAAAATTATTACCCAAAAAAAAGTGGATCATGACGTCATCTACCAATATATGTTCCTCATGTGTTCCAAAGCCCGTTCCAATATGGAATGGGTTTTGGAACGATACCCTTACCCGTGCCAAATCCCGCCTTTTTTTTGTAGTGTATATAGGGCCTTTTCCAATTTCTTCCCATTTGTTACGGTCTTCTCATACTGTATCTCATTAGATGAAAATATTAGTTAATTTTTGTCCTCACATCTATTTGCCATCCAATAATGAATTTATCCTTTAGCAATCTCACGTGCATTTTCATTATATTTGTACTCAGACTCTGGTAACAATTCATGAAGTTGGGAAGATGGATTGTTAACTGACGTATTATCTCCATAAGGTGAGAACTTGATGACTCCATCAAACACTTGTTGCGGTGATTTAGATATTCCAATAGATAGTAACAAATGAATTAGCTTCTAAACGCCGAAGTGACATATAGGAATTTGATAATAGTAGGCACAGATTAGATAAGGGGCTAAAATAATTCGATTAGGAATAAGTGACAATTCCTAGATTTGCCTGAAAAATGTGTACTTTAAGAGTCATAGTTGAGTGTTCGTCCTCCGCTTTACACAGGGCAAGCTTTACAGACTTCAACCTTATGCTTTACCCAATTGCTCAATGTGGATAATGCATTATCGCAAAATGCACAAAGTGTTCCACGATACCCAATGCCCTCTTCTGCCACCGTTCTTGTCCCACTAGAAGTTAGACATCATGCCTTCAATCTCATGAATAGGTGATGAGGGAAATTTTAAGCATGATATAGGATACATTAGGATAGGTTGAATAATTGCCTTTGGGAGAATCTCCTTACCTGCTTGGGAGAGCACCTTCTTCTTCCAGCCTTGTACTCTTTGTCAAATCTTATCCTTAATTCTAGTACATTAATATTTCTTTCTTCAAGCCCCACCGCCGGTTACCCCAAGTGTTGACTTTCGCTACGGCCAAGTGGTGTTCATAGCATATTTTCTTTCTGAACCCCGTGCTTGATTTTTTAAGATTAATAATCTACCTCGATGCTTGTGTGTATCAGTATAGTATGGTACCATGGAAAGATGACGATGTGGCCTTGCAAAAAACACAAGGGTATCTTCAACCAAGAATAGGTGAGATATTCGGGGTGCCACGGTTGCCATTCAAACACCCTGGATCAAATCCAGTGATTTAGCCGCTTTTAACATTCCACTGAGAACATCTCCACAAAGTAAGAATACTTAAGGCGATAGGGGGTCTCCTTGTTCGATTCCCCTAGACAACTTTACTGGTCCAAAATTTTCACCATTAAGAACAAAAGAATAACTAACAGTACAAAACAAGCATCAAAAGGAGATGGACAAAAGAGTACTCAAACCCTAGTCTAATAAGATAGACTCGAAGAAGAGCCACTCAACCAGGTCCTAGACGTTGCCCATGTCAAGCTTCATTATTAAATAGCCTTTCTTTCCTCCTGTCTCAGATTTCAAGAAGTGATTAGCATCATAAGTAAGAAAAATATTAATAGATATTAATCGACCTGGAATAAAGGCCAATTGTGATTATGAGATAATTAAGACACAAAAGGTTTAATCTAGCTATGGGTTTTTGTGCACTCTATAAATAACATTGCAAAAGCTAATAGGTCGAAAACATTAAACTGAATCAATCTTATCACATTTTGGAATTAGAAGTATACGAGTAAGATTCAGCGAAGGATCAAACCATTGATTATGCAATAAGTTAAGAATGACAAAAGAGATATTTTTTTCTTATGATATGCTAAAATTCTTTACAAAAGATTTGGGGCATACCATTAGGTTTGGGTGATTTCAAAAAGAGACATTTGATAGCTTCTACAATCTCCTTCTCTTTGTAGGGTTCTTTTAACGGCCATTTCATCTCATTTGATACCTTACATTCACCGGTGTTTACTACCTCGTCAGTGATGGTTGGAGAGGGGTATGCCAAGGTGAATAATTAATCAAAAAATTGATAATGATGCTCACAATCTACTCTTTTTTTCGACACCATGTACACTCATCATTTTGAAGTTCATCAATCTTGTTCTGCTGATTCCTGTGAGATGCTTTCAAATGAAATAGCTTTGAGTCTCAATCATCCTCTTTTAACCAATCTTCTTTGCCTCTTTGTTTCTAGATGATCTCATCTTCCATAAAACATCTCTCAATTTCCTCTCGACATTTTTTCAGCATTTTCAATCAATGGTCAAGACTCTAGAAATTTAATCCTTTCTTCAAGCTCTTTAATCATCTATTTCAAGTGTCCAAATGTGCACTTGCTCTATCTAGCCAGTTATATCCTACAGCTTTAGACTCGCTAAGTAGATGTTTAATGTTAAAAGAGGTACAAACAACCTTCGCACTATCAAAAATGATCTTCACACACTCGTCTACCTTCAACCACATTGCCCAAAGCGCTACACCTTAGAACAGTTGTCGTGAAAATAGCTGATTTAGAGTCATACTTATAATTAAAGGAGCATAGTCAAACAATTGAATCGGGATGACGTCTACTTTTGCATTTGATCAGGTAGACCACCTTAAGTTTCCACATGTACTATCCAAACGAGCCATGACATTGTTGGAATGAATGACAAAAAGCCAGTTAGATTGGTTTTTAATCATTCTCCAATCTTTATCGAATAATATTAGATTGATGAATACGGTAAGAGTTCATCAAGTTGGCTGTGTGTTTTATTTTGTTTACCACTGATATTGAACGGGGTTTTCAATATCACAACAAAATGTGCACAGATTGAAAGGTGAAACTCGTGGAGTTGGGCTACGCATAGATTTGGCAATTATGAAACCAACTCATGAGGGTCTCGGGCTGATCCGTTCCAAGTCGAGAACCTGAAAATAGGGCATCAAAGGTCCTTTAGAGTCTTGCAATAAGTATCACAACCGTGTTTCATCGACAGGAGACGTAGGTCTTCTTTGCTATTTGAGTGGATTAGTTCAGAAGGTAGTTGACTGACTGAACTTACTTGCAGGAATCGTCATATGGAAACTATTAAGGCCTGATTAGTATGACTGGGATTTTTTGGTTCTGATAGTATGAGATTAATCCTCGAACTTGAGTAATCATGCTAGTCACGTGCATATGAAGAATGTATCTTGGATATGGCGAGCAGTGAATGTGTCGTGAGACATGATCGTCATAAGCCTTATCCAGTGCATAATGAGTATGTAGTGAGGACGGTGGATTTAAATACAGGATCTATCCCATATCAGTATATGGCAGTGAGTTCTCCTATGCACACTAAGATAGTTTAGACTCTAAAAGTATTTAGCCAAAATGATAGATCGATTAGGCATAGTTTTTAAGATCAGGTCAATAGAGTAAATGCATCTCGAGTATTAAGCGTTGTTTCCTAGTCAAGGATGGGAACCGACACCCAATTCGATGCACAATGCTAAGACCGATTGATGGGTGACAGTAGGACCGTACTCGTATAGATTCGAAGCCTACATGTTCACGCTGATATTCACCTAGTTTCTAGTACCATGAACCGTTGTTACACGACCGTTCACGCTGATATTCACCTAGTTTCTAGTACCATGAACCGTTGTTACACGACCACCCATGGTAACGAGCTGTTTCTGATTATGGGATAATTCAGAATAATTAATTAATAGATTTAATTAATTTTATTTGTAGCATATGCCCAAGTCTAGCTAAGGGTGAACTTAAAGAGTCACACCCTACCACTATAATGGGATGAAATTAATTTCAGAGAGTCGGATTAATTTAATTGAATTAAATTAAATCTTGGAGAGAATGAATGATTGGATCATTTATTTAGACCAATTCATTCGATGGATTAATTGGATTAATTTTACTGGGCTTGGTTTGATTTATGAATTGGATTTATAAGTTAAAAGCGAGAAAATAGAAGGCTTGGATCCTTTAATTGGATCAAAGTATAATTTAATATTGGATTTATAAATTAAATTAGGTTTGATTTAAAGTCCATTAGATGTGGGCTTGATTTAGTTTTAATTAATCAAGCTCGGTCCATTAAAATGCAAGCCCAAGTCCTTTGTGAGGCCATGGCTAGGTTAAAGAGTCAAAACTCCTCCTGGGGTGTGGTGTGGCATAGAGGTGTTAGATGGTTGAATAAATCTTTCTAGGTTAAAGCTCCTTGGTATCTTGTGACTAGGTCACGTATAAAGTTTCTAAAATACTCACAGCCGACCAACAGCTGCAGCAAAAACATATCCATGAAATTTCACTCCTATTTTCTCTCCAAAAATCCTCTTAACATCGTAGAGATCCAAAGAGGAATAAAGGGTCAAATGTTAAACAATAACGTTGTTGATTCTTTGCACATTTGATGAGTTTTTGCTAGTACAAAATCTCCACATCCTTTAGTGGTGGTGTGTTAGTCTTTGAAGCCTCTCTAAATCGAGATCTCACAGTGAACAGTACAAAATGAGGAATCAACGCTTGTAGTCGAACATAATGTGGATTTTTGTCCGTCTTATTTATTTTTTCTCTGAATTATTGGCCTTCTTTGTTTTATTTTTACACTGAAGGTCCGGGAAAAGATTAAGGGTACATCCATTAGTCAAGATTTAATTTTTCATTTAATTTTGGACTTGAGAATTTTTCTTAAATTTTGGAATATATAAAATATAATTGATTCTTGGAAAAGTAGAAAAAAACCTAAAAGTTTCGAAAAAATAAAAAAAAAATGGCAGTAGATGTGCCAACAAGCGCACGGTCGGGCGCGCACTCCTGCGGGCATGCGTGCTAGGAAGAGCGCATGCATGTCTGCGCTGGCTCGCGTGGGCGTGCACTGGAAACAGATCCACGACGGTGTGCGCGCATTGTTTGCTCATGTCTGCTTTATGTTTTTTCAAAATTTTTATTTTTTCTAAATTTTCTGCATATTTTTTTGAAAAGTAAATTTTGGGGAATTTAATTTTTGGTTGAGATGTGATATTTTCTAAAATAAAATTACTAAAATTAATTTGAATGGGTTCTCAAACAAGAATTAGTTTTTTGTATTGGTTGCACTTATGTCCATAAATAAGTTGCATTATTTTTAATAGAAAAACCCTTGGATTGGATATGTGATTAATATATGATATTGGATATTATTATTATAATGCATGGTTTGTGTTATATTTTTTGTGCATGTTTATTTTTAAAATAAATGTGTTTTTTTGTTAATTTGATTAACATGGATGATCACAAAACCCATTGGATGGTTTATTTTCTGTTGGGTTATGGCATGCATGCCACTTATTTTCTTATCTATCTGTTTTTACACTAATTATTTAAGGCATGTTTCTCCCTATTTATGTAATTTCCGCTACTTCTTTTTGGGGTTTGTTTTTGGTTGTAATAAGTGTAGTAGGTTAGGAAGATTTAGTTTTATTTTTTGTAACAATTGAAAAAACTAGCTCAGACAATAGAGGCCTATGGAGGAGCCATGGGTTGACACATAGAGAAGAGGTCCAAAGGACGGAGCCCAAGAAGGAGATGAAGAAATAAAGTGAGATTACAAAGCCCATAGTATGTTAATGGGCCTACCCTAGACTGACCATAGATCTACTATGAGCTTAGTAGATCACATAGACGGCTTTTAATTATCCAATAGTGGCGTGCTAGACTTTTATTTTTGCATTCCATGCATTTTAATTAATATTTTTAATAATTAGACTATTATGAATGAAAAATATTAAATGTGATGAGGTCTCGGTTATATAAATAACAAAAAACCCTCACTTGGTTGGACCAAGTTAAAATATTAGACCCAAAAATGGAAATAACATCGAGAATTTTTCTTGTGGACCCTAAGCCCACTAAGTAAAGGTTTTCCAAAAATCCATTTGAGAGTGATGGTATTTATAGAAATAGTGGGAGGGTTAATAACTGAAGTCAAAATCCTTAACTTGAATATCATTTTATAATAATCTAGTAATTTTTGTATTTATTGTAAATGTCTAAGAATCCACTTAACAGCATACTTGAGGATAATAAATTTGATGGAACAAACTATTCAAATTGGCTAAGAAATCTGAGGATAATCCAAGATTTCAAGAACTAAACTTATGTTATGGATAAGTCTACCTCGTACTTTGCCAGAAGGGTTCTTGCTAGGAAAACATTTGACATTCAAGAAATTTACTCAGTGGCATGAGGACAACTGGACAGTTCGCAGTATCGTACTGGGTATGATGAGTAACAAGATCCAAAAACAGTACGAGAGGTACAAAGATGTATGGTCAATAATGCACCGCAAAATGAACATTATGCGATACCGTATGAAGGGATTCTTAGGTGCTTCAATAGTTGAGGGATTGTCCGTGTGAGAGCATCGAGTGATGATACTATCCCTAGTAAAAAAGCTGAAAGACCTCCAGGCTGATTTTGAGAATGAACGTGATCTTACAATCGCTACAACCCTTTTTCGATCAATTTATTATCAACTAGAAAATGAATGCGATTGAGAAAAACCTTCATGAGTTGATTAATATGTTGGTCCAGTACAAGACAACGGTTGAAAAATCTGCATCAGCCAGTACTAGTGGAAGAGGCTTCGATCTCTAAAGCAAAGGGCAAGGGTGCCAAATGGGGGAGAGAAAGAGTGATGAGACTTCTTCTACTGCTTCTAGCACTTCAAGTGATCCTGTTACGCTGTTAGGCGGGGGAAAAGGAAAAAGGAAGATTGTTCGTCAGTCAAGGATACCTAATGATGTTTGCATTTATTGTTGAGATAAGGGCCATTGGAAGAGGGAGTGTCCTGAGCTCCTCTACGATGAAGGTAAAATCTTTAATTGAGTATTAACATAATCACCATTCTACTCATGGTATTGGATACCACTGAATTCATAATCTGTGAATGGTTTGCATGTGATGATGAGGAATAGAAAAATTGAAACAAGAAGGTCCTAAGGCTTAGCGATAAAGGGACTATTATTGTAATGACTAGGGACTTAGTTAGGCTTAGTGGTGATCATGTGAATATAGTGTTTATGTAACCTAGCATGGTCGAAATAGTGATTTCAATTATTGTTGGACAATTTATACTACGTATATTGGTCGATAAGTCTTTTCTATAACATTAAATGAGAAATGTCTATTGGGTCAAATATAAAATTTATATTCATAATTGGATTATGCATAATCAAGAATGAAACTTATCGTTCTGGTTGGACAATCTCTTCTAGCTGAGGATGAGAAAGAGTGATGGACTCAAAGAGCATTAGAAATAGGTGATTTGGATCCATTAGCTTTCAAAACCTTTTCTGAAAATGAGAAAGACCACAAAAGCTTTTTGTAGGTCAAAATGAGCTTATCAGTTGCACATTGAATTGGATCTAGTGTGATATTTGTAAGTCACCAAAACACACAAATTCAGTATGGGGTTCACAAGTCTAATTCCAATTGATGGGTTCAAAGAATTAGACTCAAAGTGGTGAACCAAACTGATCACCTTCTGAATGGATGGAGAATGTATGTATTTAGTGGGAGTTCTTCAATATCGAAAAAGGAGAATACGATTCTCCACTCAATGAAAGTCTTCTTGAAAGGGCCACAGTTGACCAGCCTTTGATAAGAAAGAAATTAAAAGACATAACGAAGTAGAGAGAAAGATGCATACATCATCATTCTTTGTTAGCTTGTCTTGATTCTTTTTATTTCCAGTAAGGAACAATTAAACTTTACTGATTCATGATTGTAATGAAATTAATAATGTAGTGAAAATATAGACATTCTACTCTTCTTTTACTGAAGATGTTAAAAGAAGGGCAAATTGAAATTAATTTGTTTATATTTTTCGATCATTGATTAATTTATTGAATGTTTAACTAATAATTCGATTTGTTCAACTATTTAAAAAAATTCTCAACTTCTTATTTAAAAAAAAAGGTACTATAAATACGTTATAATGTATGCATATTTTCTATATACGTATATGAAATGCACATAAATTGTTTGAAATTTTGAATTTATAAAGTTGGTACTCAATATTAATAAATAATTTTTTAGGATACGTTAGCATATAAGTAGTTAATGCCGTTATATAATATGAAACTATATTTAACATAATTAATTTAAAATTCAGTAAATTACGTATAGTTGAACTGTAGATTTTTTTGTAGTTCTTTTTAGTTAGATTGTTTTTAATCCAAAATGATCAAATTACTTATTTTAATTAATAACTTTTTTTTCATAAAAATGGTTAAAAAATTAATGACCCTTTGTTTATAAAATTAAAAGTACTACTAAATAAAACAAAACAAGCAGGAGAGATAATTGTAATAATTTATCTTCAATGAAATCATCTTCTATTGTATATGTAATATGAATGGATACATTTCTTAGTATTATCTCATAATGTTTACGGTTAATTACATTTTCTCATTCGAACTATGACTATTTTTATATATT
>NW_011628054.1:467402-472139 GCF_000512975.1 Sesamum indicum | reverse complement strand
AAAAACAAAACTGATATTTTTTAAAGTTACCAAAACACGATTTTGCCCTATAATATTTATTCTTTATTGATTTACCTCTACAATATCTTAGTTACTTTTATTCTTGATTATTTAATAATGACATATTAATAATCGTGTTTTATACATTTCAACGTCTCCTGAAGTGAACATATATAAATAAAAAGTTCTATTATAATTGATATTGTCTCCAGAAGTAGGTGCTCGATTCTTGATTTAATCCCCTGAAGTTTACATGACCTCCAGTAGTAGGTAAACTATTTTATACCAATTAATTTTTTGATTTTATCCTTGAGATGATGATAAGTATAATATTTGATTTTCTCACCACCTTAAGTATTTTGAGATAATGGCTTGATCAAGAAGCTTAAAGTTTCTTCATTTATTTAATTGATCTATAATAATTTCTTTGATATCATAGTGTAGATATTGTGATTAAAATATAACTAACTTGAAGTTAATTTAATTAATTTACTTTACCAACATAGTTTACTTTCATATGCCTATGTAGTATTTTGAATATTTGCTAGCATATTTATATGCAATAAAATTTAATTAGTGACAAAACAAACTGACATGAATACCAATTAATTGCCATTTGTAACAATTTAAGATTTAAGCCAAACTTAAATATATTTAATTCATTTGTAACAATTTAAGATTTAAGCCAAACTTAAATATATTTAATTCTATGTATGCATGTCATAATAATGCGATTTAATTGCATGGTAACTTATATGTTCCTTATTGCTAGTAATATTTTTATGTCACTTTTACTTTATATTCATGTGTAATACATTTGATTCTACTTAAATGTATATGTTGAATGTTATGCTAAAAGTGCATGTTAACTTGTTGTAGTTTCATGCCTACTTGTTGAGAAAGAAAATAATCAGCCTTTTGTTGAATAATAATCACACTTGACCCATTAGTTCCAAACTACTTCCTGAAAATTCAGCAGTTTTCTCTTGACTCTTCATGCACAGACTCTAATGACTCAGTTGGGCCAGCGACGTTTTCTCTTGACTCTTCCATCCTATATGAAAAACACACATGTGAGTAGATTCCTAACATATACACCTAATATATAATGTTACATTTCCTCTACTATCCCGAGGAAATCTAATCCCTGCTCTGATACCACCTAATGTAACACCCCTTCGCTACAAGGGCTATATCTACTATAAACGTCATACTTATATTAATCCCTGTGTTCATATATATACATTTGCACATAATCATCTAATCAATTGCATACGTAATCCCAACACGTCATAATAGGTATTATCAACCCACAATATTATATATATATACATATCAGACACCAGAAAGTGATTCATCACAAGTAATCCGTACGCTTATATTCTCTCTGTACAAACAAAATGTAAGTTGTACTCTAACTGACTAAGAGGAGAAAACTGCATACTGGCCCGACCTGCTTGAGTATAGCGCGTAAACCTATTCTTCAACAGTCAGACACCTCAAAGTCTACTCCTGAAATAAAATGTTAGCAGAGGGATGAGCCTGCCACTCGGTAAGTAAATAACCAACCCTATCTATATATGCATATCAAACACAGCCCAAACAAGATAAACAGCCCACACACATGGAATACAATCAATTTAATTCCAACATAATCAGCTTTGTCATACCACATGACCATCTCATAATAAGACAACCAACCAAACTCCATTTTTTTCTAGTTTGCTTACCAGAAGGTGATATTGTGTTTTTTCCGCCAACTCAATCTCACCGTTATATAAATTTAAGTGAACCCCCTTGACAGCCGGCTCATCAATCTCATTTCGCACATAGCATTTTCTTTTCGCACATAGCACTTTCTTTTCGCACATAGCACTTTCATATTATATTTTTGCCTTATAGGCATTCAACACATCAAGGGGTATACACACCATAATTATATTCAATTTTCACCACTCCCTCATTTCTACATGTCACCATTCTTGTAAGCAACTAGTAACGTAAAATAATATATTAACATATTTTCATTTTCAGACATCCACAATACATCAAACAACAAACATAATATTCCAACGCATTTCCTCATTCCACGTAAACAATACCGTCAATCAAATCAAATCATCCATCACTCATACACTTTCAGACAAATCAATGTCAGCATGAACCACAAATTCAGATAACAGTAAAACCACAAATAAAGATGACATATATAGATAATACTAATTATTTGCTTACCTCGACCTTACAACGCCTTTATCTATTCAATAGGTAGTGGTTCGGTCTTTTCACTTTACCCCATATCCTATAATGAGTTATACCACATATAGTTAATATATCGAGAATATCGTAACTTCCTTTAAATATAATATTAAATATTATTCGTGCAATTTCTAATAATTCTTTAATATTCCATTTCTATCGAAATACAAATCTTCATTTTTCCTCTTTATTAACACACCATTTATTAAATATAATTTTCGGAATATTTCTATGAATTTTCTATCTATTTCTCGCTATTATACTCTTTAATCGAACAATAATACATATAATTGCGTATTTGGTTAACAATTCCTATGGAATTGTATAAATTGGCTATAGCAATATTCAAATCTAATAAATTTAATAATCTAATTAACCAACGATATCATTTTTATATCCAATTTGATATTTAATTCGATACTACTTTAAATAGCCAAACTCATAAAATACTCCGATTAAATGGTACATCGCTCAATATAAATAACATTTAATAAATAAAATAATATAATTATATAATTAAATAAAAATTAAAATTAAAATTCTCGTACCTCTATTTCCTTTTCTCTTTTCACCAAAAATTGTGTGTGTGTGTGTTATGTAATGTGTATGTACCAAGAACAACAAAATAAAAAGAAAGAGAGAAAAAATTGTGTGTGTGTGTGTTATGTAATGTGTATGTACCAAGAACAACAAAATAAAAAGAAAGAGAGAGAGTGAGGCGGTGTATATACATCTCTACTTGTATATATATATACTATATTACTTACTTAATATATATAGATTATTTACATATATATAATATTATTATTATTTTATTTATTTAATTAAACTTTTCTCAAAATACCATTTACGTCCTTTCTAATTTTCTTAATTAATATAAATTGTCCCAAAATATTATAACAAACTCCAATTTAATTCCAATTATGGCCCATAATTTATTTACCAATTAACTAAGTTTCATAAAAATTTACCAATTAATCTCTCAATTATATATTATAATTTTTGGGGCGTCACACCCTGGGCCCACAATCCCGTTGAGCCCTGTAATTGCCGCAAACCCACCGAGTGCATTTTGGAATTAGATTATGACAACAAACCAAAAAGGGATATCGAATGGATGGACTTGAGTTCTTTCGCCAATGCTTATATATTGCTTATCTTTTTAATTCATAGTCCATGTGGGACGGGCTAGCATAAAACACATCTACTCTTTTTAACATTACGCATTATTGTCCTGTAAATTCTAAGTATTAAGACAACATATTTTCTACATATTTTCATGCCTTTTATTTTGCATATTATACTTATCTTACTTAATTTTCACATGCACATATAATGGTGGACATGTAACTATCGCTGAACTAAATGATAAGGCTTCTTACTTTGCATATTTTTAGCGATCTTGTTTCCAAATTGGTTTTCCCTTGAATGTTTTGAAAAATATACAAGTACATTCAATTATAAAACAATATTTTAGTAGTTACTTGATCTCATTAATTCTACTTGAGAAAAGGGAGTTGTTCATTAATTTTGGTAATCTAATATAAAAGAAGCTCCTGTAATAGAAAAACATAACAATGCATCAAGAAAATTATTTATCCATTGAAATTTGGTGGTGAAGGTATGTACTTTGCAATATAAGGCAATATGTCTCACTTCAATTTTTTGTTAAAAGTTTCAGTTGAAGTTTATAAGCTTTGCTTCATACACAGCCACTTCTGACTGATTGGTTAATGGAGTTTGTTTATCTCTTTAATCTAATATGCTTAGAGTTTGTTTATCTCTTTAATCTAATATGCTTAGACTTTTTACTTTATTTGTGGCTTAATTTATACTTTTTTTTATTCTAATGTGCTTGTTTTTTGGTGCAGGATCAACTGAATCAAACAATAGATATTCAATTAAAAAGAGAAGTCGAGACAGGTGTGTAGTTCAAGGCACTTGGATGGTCTCTTTTGGACTTTTCCAACAACATCAACGAGGCCGCAACTATATTCTGAAAATGCATAAGGTATGTCCACTTGTCAATTTGAATTTATATCTATACATATTTGAACCAAATACTCCACGTAATACAAGCTAGGTTTATATATCCAAATCATATTAAGATTAGAAACCCATTTGCTATTATGATTTACTGATTTCGAGTACTAAAGTAATCCTTATCTTATTGATTTTAATTCTAAAATTTAATTATTTTCTTGGTAATTATTTATTTTTTCTTTAATCTACATATAACAGTTTGTTTATAGAAAGCTTATGCAATCACTTACTCATTCACTAAAAAAATGGAAACAAAATTAGATATTAGTGTGCAATCACGTGCATTTTTGCTATTATGCACTCTTATGTTTCTTTTTCTAAAAAATGTGATATTATAATTTATAAAATAAACTCGTCTATTCTACTAACATACATATGTATGGCAGGGTGAAGTAGGGGAAAGGGACATGTATCACATAATTGTACAAGATAATG
>NW_011628054.1:395737-467207 GCF_000512975.1 Sesamum indicum | reverse complement strand
TAAAATCCATAAATCCGTTTTATCTTTGACCAAAATTTATGTGGATATGTTTTACTTTCTAACTTTTCAACTATAGAAGATTATAAAAAATGAATGAACTATTATGTCATTTGTTCATGAACTCACCACTTAAATATTCCTCTCCTCGATTTGACTGAAAACCTTTGATCTTAGGGTTAGTTTGATATCTAGTTCAACTTTGAATTCCTTAAATATTCCAAATGCCTTAAACTTGTACCTCATCAGCTAAACATAACCATACCATGAGTGATTATAGATAAAGGTTATGAAGTATGAATATATCCTCTTTTAGCTGGAGTATTTAGTGGTCCACAGACGTCTGTGTGGATTAAGTCCAACAGACTAGTCACAAGCGTGAAAAACAAAAAGTTTCTTGATCATTTTTCCTTTTAGACATGACTCGCAAGTTGATAGTTTACCCAAGTCATCTACCTCTAGACTCCTTGATTCTACCAACTTCCTCATTCTTTCTATGGAGATATGACCTAACCTTACATGCCAAATTTATGCATTTTCATGATTATATAATTTTTATTTGTGTTGGGCAGTTATAATCCAATTTGACTGTTGGAAAATATAAAAATCATTCGTCAATGTACCAAGTAGATGAAGGTTATTAACAATCATCAAATAAAAACTATTTTTATTAATCTTAAATGCATAACCATCATTGTCTCAATAAAGAATGAAAATAATATTTTTTATCTTGATTGGTACATATTAATAGTTCTTTAATACTATCCGAATATGATCACTAATACCTAAGTTGAGAGATCCACCGATTTCACAGCAACAACCTTGTCAACACTGAGCCTTGGATCATCTTGTCTTTACTTAGCCTTCTGCTTCTTTCCAATACCTGCAAATCATTGCAAATGTGAGCTCCATAGCCAGTATGCAATACCCAAGAAGAATAATTACTTATCATATTTACTTCAATACAAACGTACCTGGATTGGAGAGAAGTTGTGGGTACTCCCTCTTCCAATGCCCCTTTTCACAGCAATGAATGCAAACATCATTTGCCCTCGACCGTTCTAAACCGCCTTTCTTCCCTTTCCCTTTGCTCTTTCCCACAGGAGCAACAGGGGTGCTTGGAGCGCTAGTAGTGGCTGCGATAGCTTTTCCTTTTCCTTCTTCCTTTTCTAGCGCCAGGCCCTCTTGCCTTTCGCCTTCGAGGTTGAAGCCTCTCCGACTAGTAACATAGGTGTAGACTTGGATGTCACTGCCTCGTATTAGACCATCATATTAATTAACTCATGAATAGACTTTTAAGTCAATTCATATTTATGATAAACGGGTCATAGGAGAGAGGAAGTGATTGGAGGATCACATCGATGTACTTCTCATTATCAAGCCCAGCTTTGAGGTCTTCTGCACGAGCGATTGCATCTTGATCGCATGACTTTGCATAGAAGATCCTTCAGTCATCTTGTCCTAAAAAATATTTGTGTACCAGTATATCTAATATTCCTATCAGGAATCGTACAAACATCGATCATTTGAAGTATTATTGAGGGAACATTTTCCAGCCTATCATATTGCTTTTGGATGTTATTGGTCATTGAAGTTAATATGATACTGCGACCTTGTTGTTGTCCTTATGCTACTTCTCGAACGTCACACGTTCTTCGGGCGAAAACCCTTCTGGTAAAGTCGCCGGGAGCAGCTTGTCCAAGACATAGCCTGGCTCTTGAAACCTCGGACAACCGTTAGATTTTGCAGTTAGTTGTTGTAGTTCATGCCATTGAATCTATTAATCTCCAATATCTGGGTTAAGGGGTTCTTAGACATATACTATAATATAGAATTAAATAGATTTCAACATATGATAGTAATATTATTGATAATTTCAAGACATGGTCTTTTAATCTTTAACTCTCTCACTATTTATATGAAAGCCCACCACTCTCAAGTGGGGTTTTGGAAAATCATTTCCTAGTGCGCTTGGGATCCAGAAGAATAGTTTACCATGCCTGCTTTTACGATTCACATGGAAAAAGTCCCGTGGGAGGCAATCGATGCTATTCTCATTCAATGAGATTCCCAAGATATTTTGTTTCACCTCTTCACATGATCTTGAGGACTGCAAGAGAATCATGTTACTCAATGTTAGACTCGACCCATCAACCAAATCACACCTAAGTCGTCGCCCCCCATGACTTGTGAGATAGGAAAATGTTGAACGTGTTCTTTGTTCACAACAATGGTGTAGCTTTCCTTTATTCCAACTGTGCCAAGACTCGTTAGACCACACTTGGGTGACGGTAGCCTCATCACATTTTTGTGGATGGAAGGCTTGGTCAAATCAAGACAATCTCGATCTAAGTTCATTTTGGGCCTAATATTTAACTTGGTCCAACCAAGTAAGAGTTAATGTTTCGGTGTTTGACCGAGACCTCATCACATAATTTTATTGCATGCAAAACATCAAATGCTAAAACAATGAAGAAATCACCGCATGCAACATAATTAAGCATACCCATGTGGGATGATCACAAGCGCTACCCATGGGACTTTACTGTGCCCGGAGTGAGTCTATGGTCAGTCTAAGGTAGCCCTATGCTATTACAAAGTAATTTACCCATCAAAATATAGATGGGCCTTGTAATTTTTTCGAGGGCCTCCTTATCCTTGGACCTTCTTCTCCATGAGCTAGCTTTAAAATAAAAAACCTCATAAAAAATTCCTATACTACTCTCATTACAACTGAAAAGAAATCCTAATCAGAAGTTGGGGTGGGATGCATAAGGAGGGAGATAGCAGGCCTCATTATTCCAAGGTTAAAAACGAGAGGGAGAGAGAAGAAATATTACAAGGGCATACGAGCCGAACCATAAACTCAAACCTACAAGAGGTCGTGGGCTACGAGATCATCCATCCACGATATCCAATATAACGAAAATTAATTTTACGAAGAAAACACACGCTGAAAATTTGCAATCAAAAGGATGATAAAAAAATAGGCGCATTGGCCAATCAATTATACAATTTCAATTTTAGAAAAAATTCAATTTTGTCCCAAAAAATTTAAACAGTTAACTAATACTGAGGAAAATTCCAGAAAATCAAATCTTCGAATTACGGGCAAAAAACATCCCAGCCATTGGCTGTCAGCCTTATAGCACACATTGTCGTCGTTGCCTGCGCGTGCGCTCTAGCCCTCTCCCAACATTTGTGCGTGTGGCTGCATTGCAGGTTGCTCACACGCGCGCTTGCTCTCTGCCAGATTTCACGCATGCAGGCTCCCTTGCTTGCGCAAGTCTGGTCGGGTGAACACTATGCCCCAACAGCGGCAGTGCTGCTGCAATTTGTTTGCTATATTTTGTGTTTTTAACATAAAACAGCAAAAAAAAGCATAAGTATAGAAAATTTCAACTTTTCACATGCTTGAATCATTCAATTAATTTCAAATATCAAATGAGCTATTTTCATCATACAATTACTTATCGAAATGCGTTATAACATACTTGAAAAGCTGTGAAAGCATGTTAACATGGTTGTCAAGTGGTTTATGGGCTTTTTCGTGATGTTTAAGAAAATGCAAACATACAAAATGAGAACAAAAAAGTAGATGCCAAAATAAGCGAATACTCATTTTATTTCCTTAAAAATAATATTACATAATGTCGATTAATTGTTAGAATAAAATACATCTAGGTCAATCCAATTGGACTTTTTATCATTTATTCTAACAATCTCCTACTTGACCTAAGGCTAATCACCCATCGGCCTCAAACGTATCTTATCAAGATGTTGAATAAGAGCAATTTGCAACACCGGTTTAGTTAGTAGATCTACTTTGTTTTGTGCTGAGTTGACTCGGTCCATCGCACGCCACCTCTGCTCACCATCTCTCAAAGTAGATAGTAGAGTCTAAGAATGTGTCTGTAACGGTGATGAGATCTCGGTTCCTTTGCTTATACTACTGCCCCGTTGTTATCACAGAAGATAACTATGTCAGCAATGCTAGACGATACAACCAAGTCTCTGATGTAGTTTTTCATCCAAACCGCTTCCTTAGCTGCTTCTAAAGTTGCATTGTTTTCAAATTACATGGTGGAACTGAAAGCAACAAAACTGCGAGTGGATCAGCCTGAAAACGCGCAAGTAGAACCGGTAATATAAAATTTGTAAATTAAAATCGAAATGTAATAAAACTATGATTCCAAGGGGTGTACCCTTGGAGTTCCCGGGCGTTCGTTGTAGCTAATAATAACAACAATAAAATTAAATGGGGCTTATGGAGAAATTAAAAGAAGCAGTGCAAAAAACGTAAATCAATGATTACCTTTCTCTTGATTTGTTTTGAAGTTCACATAAGACTTCAACGTAGTAGCCCTCTAAAGACACGTATACACCATAACAGAATATGAGATCCCCAACTTATCTCTGCTTGAAGAAAATTAGGGAGAAACAACACACCAATGTGCTTGTGAGAGAGGCGGCCAAATTAAAAGCTTGTAGGGTAGGATCATTGTTGTGTTATGTTTTCATTAGTTATTTCAAATAACTAATATTCATATATATACCTTGTATGGAGGTACTAATCCAAGATGCAATCATCGCATACATGTGATTGCCGTGATTTCTCAATTCTAAAGACTACTCTCGTACTATCAGAGCTAGTGTCTTAAGTTATTCCGACCAAGCATCTAAGGCATCTATATGATGATCCCCGCGTGTTTGTTCAGTCAGCTGACCACCTTGTCAACTAACCCACTGAAATTTCATAGACATCCAATGCCTCTCGCCAATAAAACACGGCACTCATCCAATAAATACAATACTCAGTGCAGGTCTCAATAGGACTCTCAATGCCCAGATTCGTGGTCTTCGACTTAGAACATTTCAGACCAACCCACAGAAGTTGCTTCCATAGCCACCATCCAATGCGCAGCCGAACTACATGGGTTACAAAGTGGTCTAAGGGCCTGTGTTGTGACGTCAAAGTTGTAGTTGATATAATTTAGTAAGCGCAATAGTTACATGCGCCAACGATGAATACTTATTATATTCGTCAGGAAAATATTGCTTAAATAAAGATTGCTTGAATGGTTCTCAAAATCGCCAATTTAATTGACTTTTTGGTCACCTATTACAACAATTTCCCACTTGACCTTAAAGAGAATTGCTCATATTTTTGGATTAATCTGATTATGACTAATCTGCGATACCGGCTAGGTATTATGGGTGTACTCTCGTTTCTGCCGATGTTCTGCGGTCCAACCACACGTTACATCTTTCTTTCATCGCTCCTAGCAGATGATGGTGTCTAAGATTTTTTCTTAGACCTGTGATGAGATCTCAGGCCTTTTATATTGTGCCATAGTCCAGATGTCATCCTCCAAGATGACTACTAGCGCGGCTATGCTAGGTAAAACACCCAATAATTGAGCGTTGTTTTTCGATCCTAACCTTTTTCAAATATAACTTTCAAAGTTTGCCATACATTCAATTTTTCATGATTAGGTTCTTTGTGATATTCCAATTGGATCCTTTCCAATATTACCACATTATCATTAAACCCCGAATGTACATTCATTTTTTAGATTAAATATTATTCATATGATGCTAGAAGCTACTATTGCTATAGCCTTCCAAAACCAACCTCCATTAAATATGCGTCAAGAGCTCTTGTCTAATCCTTATTCAGGCATTAAAGATAGCCCTTCAACAGCTGTCTGTTGCCTCATTGGTGCACACTCGATATACGTTTTTATGCTTAAAAATCATGAGCAACATCGGGCTTAATGCACCGAATAACATTCCATGCAGCTTACAACATAGACATAGGGGATATCAAATATCTGAGCTCCTCATTAGTCTACCATGACTGAATCTTGGATAGCTTCTCCTTAGATAGGAGTCCAATTCCTATTATAGAAAATTTGATAAACAATGTTCGTGTTTTAGACTTTCAAGATGTCTTTATATCATTCCGAATGATCGAGACATTCTGAACCTCTAAAACACTTGGAACACAATTGGGCTCCCATTGACTTTCCACCTTGTTTTTGACCAAGTCATGTACCTCATTAACTTGTCAAAATAAGTATCCAGGGCATTCAAACCTAGTTTGAACTCCATAGCATATTTCATGGCTCCAAGCCATTTATTTGGATAGATGTCCTACATCGCTTCCTCTTGTCCAATTTCAAAAACTCGAACCTTTTAAGTAACTGGAGTTTTCTGACTATCCTTTGGAGAACTTAGACATGTTCAGTTAAGTTCCGATTATACTTGATGTTTCTATTATTCCAGAACGAACTTGTATAAATTAGATTCTGAGTCAAATTTTCCTCCCGCTAGTTCTTTAGCGTATGCAGGACCATTTCTCATAGTCAAGACTTTTGTACGACACAGGTTTGCCTAACCATATGAAGTATACTATCTGGACTACGACATTAAGAACACACAATGTTTTACAACTGGACGGTTTTTCAAAAGTCCACATCTAGTGAAGCACCGATCAAACCATGTTCAATCAAGGTTCAATTTCTTCCTTAGACAGTTCATTGAATTTCATTGAATGAGAATTCCATTCTCATTTAGGATGTTACAAGAAATTCCACTAAATATGCACTACCTCGATCCCACCAAATGGATTATCTCCGCAACCAGTTTGGTTCTCCACCTCAAGTCTAATTTCTCCGAACCTTCCAGAAGTCCTTAGATTTGTGAATCCTCTAATGGTATTTTTGTATTTACTAACTTACAAATGTCTATTTTGGATCCAATCCAATTGGTTGTTTTTGAAAATCATGCTTTGTCCCACAAAGTGCTTTAATGGCTTTCTTCCTTCTAAGAAAGGATTCATAAGTTATTAAATCAAAATCATCTGTTGCTAGACTCTTTGAATCTGCCAACCTATTTATCCTAACTAGAGGGATGTGGCCTAGTTCATGTATGTCATTTTCTGTAAGTTATGTTGTTGATCATCCGTTTTAGTCATTTATTTTGATTGTGCATAATCTAATTATGTAGTACAACAATTTAATAACTTAGCAGACTCGAAAAAATCTTTTATTGATAAATTTTGTAGTCTAATTTGTCCAACAATTGTCTAACGACATGATCATGCTAGGTTACATAAACGTAAACTATTTCAACATGAATACTATTAGCTAAGTTTATTTAGTCTTATTGCTTTTGCATTAATGGCTCAGCCATTGCTTAGCTCTAAGAGTAGTTATCTTAGAGTTCTATTCCATTCATTTCTGTAAACCATTTCCATAAATGCATTTTGGGAGCAATTTTCTAACACTTGTGAATACGAACAATAATCATGTTTGCCCGACAAATGCCATACTTTGGGTGAAGGGGATTTCACGATACTCCCTCTTCTAATGCCCTTTCACAATTATATGTAAACATCATAAGTCAATTTTGACTATCGAACCATTATCCCATTTTTCCTTTTACATTTGCTCATTAAAGTGACAGAGTGTCAAGGGCTGCCCGCACACTAGGCCCCCTGACGCGCAATTCGGCCACTCAACCGTTCTACATGGCCGACCACTCAGCCTTCATCGCCAGACGACGGACACCCAACTGTGTTAGAGTCTTAGGTGTAGGTCTTTTATTGCTTTGTTACTGCTTTGTTATTTGCTTTATGTTGTTTAGATTCCTCAAGGGGACGTTACGCCTCTTGAGTTGCAAATTTTAGCTTTTCTAGTGTCTAGTGTAGACGATAGGATTTATTTTTTTAAGCCTATTATAGGGGAGAATGAGTTCAAGAAGCATGATTTAGTGACATGTTGGAGTCCCCCTCAAGGCGAACCCCTTGCTCTAGCATCGTTGGACATTGTATACGCACTTTTCAGTTCAATGTAATTTGGTTTTCTGAATTCGCGTGCGCAATTTATGATTTTGTGATTTGTTCCTCCCGACTCTGATATATTCGGCGCGTTGCATTAGTGCCGAGCGGAGGTATTGGCGGACGTAGTCAGCGGACTACTAGCCACACGACGCGCTGTGTGATAGGCGCCTCGTGAGAGGTGGTATCAGAGCCTCGTGCCATGATGGGGCCTAGGCGTACGACTGCTACTACTGCGAAGGCATCGGGACAAGATCTGGAAAGCCCGCGACATGCCGCAGCTTCAACCAACGAGAGAACTGAGAACCCGGAGGACGGACACTCCCGGCTGGCGAAATTGGAGGAGAAGGTCTCTTCCCTAGAATCTGAGATCACGGTGCTGAATTCGGAGTTGGACGAATGTCGGCAGGTGATTCAGGAGATGGCTGGCGTATTCGGAAACGACAGCATTGCCGATATGCGGCGTGACATGGAGCAAATGGATCACGGTGCTGAATTCGGAGTTGGACGAGTGTCGGCACGTGATTCAGGAGATGGCTGGCGTATTCGGAAACGACAGCATTGCCGATATGCGGCGTGACATGGAGCAAATGTCCATTCAGATTGGGTTGCTCCAGCGTGCAGTGGGTAGCACGCCTATGGTTCCTCACGACCCCGGTGCTAGGCTTCGAATACCAGAACTGAAGGCCTATAGCGGTGAGCGTGATGCGAAGGAGGTCGAGAACTTCCTCTTCGACATGGAGCAGTACTTCCTTGCGACAGACGTGCGGGACGAGGCAAGGAAGGTTGCGACTGCGACCATGTACCTGACTGGTGACGCAAAGCTGTGTTGGCGGACCAAGTTTGCGGAAATCCAAGCTCATCAAATACAGCTCGACATGTGGGCTCTTCTACGGGAGGCGATCAGAGAGCAGTTCTTCCCCGAGAATGTGGAGTATAATGCCAGGAGGGCATTGCGAAAGCTTGAACATACAGGTTCCGTGCGGGAATATGTCAAAACTTTCTCAGCATTGATGCTGAACATCCGAGACATGTCGGAGGCGGACAAGCTGTTCACTTTCATGGAAGGCTTGAAACAGTGGGCGAGAAACGAGTTGCAGAGGCAACCAGTGACTGATTTGAGCCCGGCTATTATAGCGGCTGAGCGCCTGGCAGATTTCAACCAAGAGACTCGGAAGGATAGGCAGGTGACATCTGGTCCTGCACAGAACAAGTCGAATGGGATGAGATCGTTCAGGAATATCTTCAACAGAGGTGGGGGAGACCAGAAACCCCACGCTCAGAATGGCTCACAGGGCGGTTCAGACAGGAACAGGCCCCAGGAGAACAGGCAGGGAGCACCCGAGAGGAGGAGAGGGTGTTTCTTCTGCGATGGTCCGCATGGGTATCGGGATTGCCCGAAGAGACGGGTGTTGAATGCATTGGCAACGACCTTTGCCGACAATGCGTCATCCTCAAAGAGTGTGGAGCCACAAGCAGAGGCAGGTGGTGAGAATGACACGGAGGAGGATGAGGACAACTTGGGGGCCGTATCCCAATGGTGCAACACAGTCTCTATGGTGGCGGCGAAGAGAGTTGTGCCACCCCTTGCGAAAAAGACTGTCCTGGCTGTTACTGTGGAACAGCTGGAACAGAAAAAAGAAGAAGTTCAGCCCCGGATTCCTAGGAAGAAAGGGTTGATGTTCGTTGATGTGAAGATTCATGGCAAACCGATTCGAGCCATGATTGACACTGGAGCCTCTCACAACTACCTTGCGAGCGCCGAAGTGGCGAGACTCGGGCTCGTGCTGGAGAAGGGAGTTGGGCGTGTGAAGGCAATCAACTCGGCTGCACAACCCATTGCCGGTGTAGCCAAATCTATGTCGATTAAGGTTGGTGCTTACGAGGGCAAGACCAATCTTTCCGTTGTGGTGATGGACGATTTCAAGCTTATCCTCGGGCTTGAATTTCTACGGGATACACACACAGCTGTTCTACCTCATGTCGATTCGCTGATGATGATGGGAGCGAAACCGTGTGCCATCACTACCTTGGCCGGACGTACTGGAGAGAGGAATTTGTCGGCCATGCAGTTTGAGAAGGGTCGCAAGCGGAATGAACCATCCTACTTGTGCAGTCTTTGTTTTGATGAAATGGAAGAGGTGTCAGGGCCCATCCCGGGCGGCATCAAGAAACTGTTGATGGAGTTTGAAGACGTGATGCCAGACGAGCTGCCTCGGAAGCTACTGCCGAAGAGGGCAGTGGATCACGAGATTGAGTTGGTGCCTGGCACGAGGCCGCCCGCCAGGGCACTGTACAGAATGTCGCAACCTGAGCTTGTGGAGCTTAGGAAGCAGTTGAAGGATATGCTGGAGAGCGGAATCATCAAACCCGCGAAGTCGCCGTATGGAGCGCCGGTCCTGTTTCAGAAGAAGGCCGACGGCTCCCTACGTTTGTGTTCCGATTATCGGGCGCTCAATAAGATCACTGTGAAGAACAAGTACCCGATACCGTTGGTGGCAGACTGCTTCGACCGTTTGAGTGGAGCGAACTACTTCAAGAAGATAGACTTGAGGTCGGGCTATTGGCAGGTCCGAATCAAGGAGGGAGATGAGGCGAAACGACAGTTGGTCACGAGGTACGGAGCTTTCGAGTTTCTTGTCATGCCTTTCGGCCTGAGGCTCCCTACGCCTGTGTTGTGACTATCGGGCACTGAACAAGATCACTGTGAAGAACAAGTACCCGATACCGTTGGTGGCAGACTGCTTCGACCGTTTGAGTGGAGCGAACTACTTCACGAAGATAGACTTGAGGTCGGGCTATTGGCAGGTCCGAATCAAGGAGGGAGATGAGGCGAAGACGACAGTTGTCACCCGATATGGAGCTTTCGAGTTTCTTGTCATGCCTTTCGGCCTGACCAACGCTCCCGCAACCTTCAGCACCTTGATGAACCAAGTACTCCACGGTTTTCCTGACGAGTTTGTGGTGGTGTACTTGGACGACATTGTGATATATAGCAGAACCTTGGCCGAGCACGAGGACTATTTGCGGCAGGTTCTGACGAGACTCCGCGAGCACGAGCTGTACGTGAAGGTGTCGAAATGCTCGTTTGCTCAGGAGACTATCAGTTTCTTGGGACACATCGTGGAGAGAGGACGCATTCGGATGGATCCCAAGAAAGTACAGGCTATTGAGGAGTGGAGACCGCCGAGTGATGTTCATGACTTGCGCTCATTTCTTGGCTTGGCGAATTATTATCGACGTTTCATGAAGGACTACTCCGCGATAGCACGGCCTTTGACAGACTTACTGAAGAAGACAGAGACTTGGAATTGGACACCCCAATGCCAAGTAGCCTTCGATGATTTGAAGAGAGCGATGGTGACAGATCCTGTGTTGGCCTTATCAGATATGTCAAAGCCATTCTTGGTGGAGACAGACGCTTCAGACTTTGCTTTAGGAGGAGTTCTGATGCAAGATGGCCATCCAGTTGCCTTTAAGAGCAGAAAGTTGAAGGATGCTGAACGACGTTATTCAGTGCACGAGAAGGAGTTGTTAGCCGTAGTTCATTGCGTTCGACTATGGCAGCACTATTTGTTAGGCTCTCCCTTCGTGGTCAGGACAGATAACACTGCACTGAGTCATTTCATATCGCAGCCGAAGCTGACCAGTAGGCAGGCACGCTGGCAGGAGTTGTTGTCAGAGTTTCACTTCGTGTTGGAGTACCGGGCCGGCTCCAACAACCACGCAGCAGACGCCTTGAGCCGCGACTTGGCAAACTTGGAGTCGATAGCAACGCTCTCCTCTAGCGCGGATGCTATCTCTGTGAAGGATCAGGTGCGGGAGTTGCTACCGAGGGATCCCGCAGCGCAAGGCCTGATTCGGCTTGTCGAGCAGGGCAAGGCTCGACACTTTTGGATCGAGGATGGATTCTTGATGACCAAGGGAAACCGCGTATATATTCCGAGAGGCGGGGACCTACGGAAATCACTTCTTTTCGAATGCGACGACACACTCTGGACACCAAGGACAGGAGCGCATGTTTGCCTTGGTGAGGAGGGCCTACTATTGGCCACAGATGCGGGACGATGTCGAGACGTATGTCCGCACTCGCTTGATTTGTCAGCAGGACAAGGCAGACCATCAGAAGAAGGCTGGTTTGCTGCAACCACTTCCCATCCCAAAGCGTCCATGGGAGAGCGTCTCCATGGATTACATCTCTGGATTGCCTAAAGTCGGGGACTTAGGCTCTACTATCGTCGTGGTAGATCGTTTGTCAAAATATGCTACATTCATCGCAGCACCCAAACACGTTACTGCAGAAGGGACGGCTCATCTCTTCTTCAAGCACATCGCCAAACATTGGGGACTGCCAAAAGATATTGTTAGTGATCGTGACTCCCATTTCACTGGCGTCTTCTAGACCGAGCTGTTCAAACTCCTCGGGCCCACACTTTCCATGAGCTCGAGCTATCATCCACAGTCCGATGGTCAGACAGAACGTTTTAACTCTATGTTGGAGGACTACCTTCGGCACTTTGTGCGAGGTACGCAGAAGGATTGGGTGAAGCTCCTGGATGTCGCTCAGCTGTGTTTCAATGCTCAAAAGAGCTCTTCGACTAACAAGAGCGCTTTTCAAATCGTTACTGGGCAGCAACCGCTCCTTCCTCACACTCTTGACATCCCACAAAGTGTGAGATCCCCTCTTGCTCGAAGTTTCTCCCAGGAGTGGAAGCAGAATGTTGATATCGCTAAAAGTTGCCTGGAGACAGCTCAGAAGCGGATGAAGAAGTATGCAGATCAGAATCGCCGCTTCGTTGAGTTCAATGCGGGAGACCTGGTGCTGGTGAAGGTCCCGGATCCGAGATTGTCAAAATCATCAAGGGGGAGAGATCCTCGTTTGATGCAGAAATATGTTGGTCCTTTGCCGGTCCTTAGGCGTATTGGGACGGTGGCGTACAATGTGGAGCTGCCGTCGTGGTGGAAGATCCACGACGTCTTCCATGTCAGCCAATTGAAGAAGTATTCAGCAGACAGGGAAGACGATACCCGCAATCAACCCAGTCGCCCACAACTCGAATTGAAGAAGACGAAAGAGAGGGTGGCTGAAGCGATCCTAGATCACCGAGTGACGAGTACCGCGAAGAAAGACCACACAGAGTACTTGGTGAAATGGAGGGGATGCAGCAGCGAGGAGAACACTTGGGAGCGAGTGACGAACCTAAAGGCGTTTCTACCCCTTGTCGAAGCGTACCATACTTCCGTAGCGCCGGGGATGTCGCTATCTCAGGTGGGGGAGAATGTCACGGGCTGCCCGCACACTAGGCCCCCGTTACGCGCACTTTAGCCACTCAACCGTTCTACATGGCCGACCACTCAGCCTTCATCGACAGACGACGGACACCCAACTGTGTTAGAGTCTTAGGTGTAGGCCTTTTATTGCTTTGTTACTGCTTTGTTATTTGCTTTATGTTGTTTAGATTCCTTAAGGGGACGTTACGCCTCTTGAGTTACAAATTTTAGCTTTTCTAGTGTCTAGTGTAGACGATAGGATTTATTTTTTTAAGCCTATTATAGGGGGGAATGAGTTCATAGTGTCTAGTGTAGACGATAGGATTTATTTTTTTAAGCCTATTATAGGGGGGAATGAGTTCAAGAAGCTTAGTTTAGTGACGTGTTGGAGTCCCCCTCAAGGCGAACCCCTTGCTCTAGCATCGTTGGATATTGTATACGCACTTTTCAGTTCAATGCAATTTGGTTTTCTGAATTCGCGTGCGCAATTTACGGTTTTGTGATTTGTTCCTCCCGACTCTGATATATTCAGCGCGCTGCATTAGTGCCGAGCGGAGGTATTGGCGGACGTAGTCAGCGGACTACTAGCCACACGACGCGCTGTGTGATAGGCGCCTCGTGAGACAGAGGCACTCAAAGCGCTTGAAGCGGCTGACTTTGCTTCATCTTTGTTTCTCATTCAACGTCCGGCTCCCTTGCCTTTTGTTTTTGAGGTTGAAACCTCCAAATCCAATACTGTCTATTCAGATTCTTCAATCGTTGTCTCGTATTGGTCCAATAATTTTATCAACTGATCAAATGGTCTTCTCAAGCCCATTTAGAGTTTATGATAAGTAGGACGAAGGAGTAATGAAATACATTCCTTTTAAGATCAACATTGGGGTCTTAAAGCTTCTCCACAAGGCATTGCATCTTAGCCTAATGTTTGTGTATAGACAACATTCGGTCATTTAGGCTTCACAAAAATGCTTTTGTCGTGGCATATCCAATATGCCAGTTCGGTGCCACATAAATATGATTTATGTGGAGCATTTATTGAACCAACAACGTCTCACTTATCATAATGCTCATGGATGATAGAAGTAGGTACGATGTTGCGGACCTTGCGATTGTCCTTATGCTTTAATTCTGAGCATCAAGCACTCCTTAAGTAAGGACTCGTTTCGCAAGTCTGATGGAAGTGGCTTTTTCATGACATATGCCTAGGTTCGAAAATCGAAGACAATCCTTTGATTTTCACATTCAACTTTAATCGATTATATTCCATTAAATAAATCTAAAAATAAAGAAAATGGAAAATGGTATCTAAGATATGCATTCTAAATACAAATTACAAAATAAGTAGATTATAGCAATGTTGAGTTTGAGTAAAGACTCAGTCTTTTAGTCGTTAACTTCTTCCACTATTTCTTTCGTAGTGGGCTTAGGATCCACAAGAATAATTTACCATACCCCGCTTTTATAATTCACATGGAAAAAGCCTTGTGGGAGGCAACCGAGGCCATTCTAATTCCATGAGATTCTCAAGATAATTTTCCTCACCTCTTTACATGATCCCAAGGACTCCAACCGAATCATGTTATTCTGTGTTACCCATCAACCAAATCATACCTCAATTATCGCCCCCATGACTCGTGAGACTGGGAAACAACCAACGTATTCCTTTGTGCATAATAATAATACAGCTTGCCTTGTATTCCAAATGTGTCACGACTTATGAGACCATATTTGGATAGTGGTAGCTTCTTCATGATATTGCTATGGATGGATTGGACAGATCGAAATGCCATTTTCATCCAAGTCCATTTAGGGGCATAATATTTTAATTCATGTTAGTTTCAACCCATCAATCTAGTCACACCTCAACTGTCGCCTCCCACGACTCGTGAGACAGGAAAACAGTGACCGTGTTCCTTTGTTCACAATAATGGTGCAGCTTGCCTATAGTCCAAATCTGCCACGACTTGTGAGAGCACACATAGGTACTGGCAGCTTTCTCGCCACATTATTGTGGATGGAAATGTTGGACAGATCAAATAATTTTGATGCAAGTCCATTTTGGGCCCTAAAACTTTAACTTGGTCCAACCAAGTGAGAGTTAATATTGAGTTGTTTGATCGAGACCTAATCAAAGAATAGCTTTGCATGCATAAATATCAACTATTTAAAGCATTAGGTAAACACATAGCATGCAATCAAACCTAGCATACCCCTGTTGAATGATCACAAGCCCAGCCTATGTGACCCACTAAGCCTGCAGTGAGTCTAAGGACTGTCTAAGGTAGCCCAATGCTATTACAAAAAATGTTTTACACTCAACACATAGATGTGCCTTGTAATATCTTCGTGGGCCGCCTTCTCCATAGGCCTCCTCCTTCGTGGACCTTCTTACATCATCTCAATTAAAATAAAAACCTCACAAAAATAATCTATACTACTCTTATTACAATTTAACAAGAAACTCCAATCAAAGTTCGGAGGGAGTACATTAGGAGGGAGATAGGAAGATCTATTATTCCAAGATTAAAAATCAGAAGGAGGGAGAAAATAAATCACAAGGGCACACAGGCCCACCCAATAAAATTATAAGATGTACATGTGGTCTAGGGCTCGTGATCATCCACCATATTCAACTAGCACATAATATCAATTAAGCAGGCTAGATAAGAAAATACCGTGATATCCAATATCATGATAAAATATTATATGCAGAAAACAAAAAGTTTAAAATTTTTAATTCAAAGGGATGATAAAGCCCCATGCATCTAATGTACGCAAATCAACCATATTAATTAAAGCAATTTAATTCTAAAAAAAATCCAATTTTCCCAAAATTAAATCAGCAAATAAAAATATTTTTCAGAAAATGTGCAGAAATTAGAAAAACGATGGAAAATGACCCAAACATCGGCCGTCAATTGGAACAACAGTAGCACTGTCTGCACGCAGGGCCTCCGCTATCCAGCTGCGTGCAAGCTCTTGCCCACTCGCACGCGCTATGCACTGTCGGTCTGCAGTGCATTGCTACAACACTATATTTCTTTTCACAAATAAAAATAAAACTAAAACCAAGTATTTTTACCAGAAAATTTAATTTTCTTAAAATACTTAAATCATTCAAAATTGCAAAAGCTAAACATGTTGATTTTCTCATATAATCATTCAAGAATAAGCATAAATAAATATCATGCTTCAAAAATAATAAAATCATATTATCATGCTTATTCACATAAATGTATAGCCCCGACATCGAAGCGGGCTCTGATACCACTTGAAAGCAAAAAAAATGCGAGTCGATTGGCCTGGAAACCAGTAAGTGGAAGTGATACTATAAAATTCGTAAATTAAAATCTAAACGTAATAAAATGATGATTCCAAGGATTACCTTTTTCTTGATTTGTTTCGAACTCCATTTCATTGATCCATTCATATGAGATTCAAGGTAGAAGCTGTCTAAAGACACGTCAACACCACACCGAAATATGGAATCCCTCATTTCTCTTTGTTCGAAGAAAATTAGGCAGAAAAAACAGACCAAGTGTGCTTGTGCGAGAGGAGGCCGAATTTAGGAGCTTCTAGGGTAGGATTTTTTTTTCCAAATAACTAATATATGGATATATACATCGTATGCATGTACTAGTATGTGTCTAGATTCATTCTACAATTCATAAGGTAATAAATCCTTTATTCCAAACAAAGGATGACTAACAAAACACTTTTCAAAAGTGAAATTGTTAGTCAATATTTGCTTTTCTGGATTTTCCAACAACTTAATTAGGGTTGCAATGGCTGATTTTATGAAAAATAAAATACCAGGCTCAATTATTTTTTATTAAATCTAATTTAAATAAAAGGCAAAATTGCATTTTTGGTCCCGTTAGATAAGGCTGTTATCACTTCTAGTCCCATGCTTTTCATGATCAACAGTTATGGTCCCCTGGTTTCATGATTTTAACACTATTGATCCTATAATCAACTCTATTCGCAAGTTTTAGTGAAACTACACCTCATGCTTAGAAATAGGCCCAACATGCTTCCGAAATAAATTAAGACCCCATAAATTCATACCTTGCTTTTGACCGCTTTGTTTCCGGGTATTCCAAGTCCTTGGTTTTACGGACTTCTTCCAACAACACTACCGCAGCAGATGGTTCACAAGAACGTGGTTCCTTCAGCAACAAACAGCACAACTCTATTTCGTTTCCTACCTTAGGGTGTAAAAGGAATTCTAATATAGGGACTTAATAGAATTTTGAAAAATAGGTTGAATGGAAGCCTAACTTTTATTGAAGAAATATAGAAAATATTACATAGATATTAATCCTCCGTTGGAGGAGACAACTGTTTTAGCCTCTCATGGTGTAGAGGACTTGACTTGTTGGGGAAACCCCCATAAATTGAAAAACTAAAATATTATAGAAAATTAAGAAGACTAAGAATTCTAGTGCTTTGAAGAGTAGGAGATGTTTTTCTGATGTTCCCTTTCTGCTTCTTTATTTATAGGCGTCCGCGGACTTGAAATTCGGACTCCAAACTTGTTTTGTGATGATGTCATTGCGCTCGTCATCGCCTTGTGCTTTCTAACTGTCAGTCATAATAGTTTGTTGGTCACATGATTTCCAGTTGGCTGCTTTGCTGACTGTTGGCATTTGTTGTTTTCTGCCGACAGTCTTATCCTCTCGATTTTTTACATCGTTTAATTTTTACTTTTGATAAAAAATTTTCTTTTTCCCTTGTCTTGGTCCGGTTCAGTTTGTTCTTTGTGACCCGGATCTTTGTCCAGAACAGGGGCTTTTCTTGTTTCTCGCAGCAAGGGCACAAATGGTTATGCCATTGCCCAACATGCAACATGTTGCATGTCTTTATCCTTGTGACTTCGGTTGCCGGCAACTTATTTTCCTAGATTAACATCCTCTTTTTTTCGAATAAGCTTTCAGCGAACTCCGTGCTTCTTCCTCATGGAATTTAACAGGAATGATCCATTCACTTTATTTAAGAAAATCTTGAATGGATACTTGACTTTGTCCATCTCTGTGAGACAGACCCATAATCCCCAAGCTCTCCTGGTAGAGATATTATCTTCACTAATGGCTGATACCAAGGGAGCTTCTCCTGAGGCAGCTTTGATTTTGTTGAAAGCTACCATATCTGGCCTCTGCAGCTTCATGAAATGGAATGCTGGATGAGACCCATTTCCTGCAGTTTTTGGAGCTACTGAAATGAATTTTATCTCCAGAATATCACCTCTCTTTAAGTGGGGGTTGTTTTGCCATGATTAAAAAAACCGCCCCACTAATCCACCCGGAAGTTTTGAGATTTCTGGAAAACTCGGTGATATAGTATGAACTGAAGCAAGAGCTCCAAAATCATACCATTCTCTGACATCTTCTGGTTTAGACCCTTCTAACATCCAGACTCTTTTATATTTTTCGAGTGTTTCGATAATGGTCTTGCCTGGGTTGACTCCTTTGGGGGAAATTAATTTTTTCCACATACGCTGATAATCCTTCAAAGTAGAAGAAGATATTAATTCGTTAGTATTAGCCTTAGAGGTGCCTGTCATTGGCCTAAAGCTAATATTTCCCTCTTTATCCCCAAAGGTGTTGGGTTGACTTGAACCTACAAGAGTTTGCACTTCCTCTGATTCAATTGTTGCCGTTTCACCAGAGTCTGGTGATGGCTTATGCAATCGGTACTTGAATCCGATGCTACAGGTGTAGAGCCCTGTACTCTAAATGCATGTTTTAGGTCATGCTCCCTCAACTCGTGAGTCATCCCCGAAGGTGACGCCTTCCGAATTGGTTCTCGTAAGTCATTCCATAGTGACGTGGATGCTAATAAGAAACTCCTTATTGCGACCTGGGCTATGTCTAGATCGGCTCTTTGAATTTGTCCGGCAACTTGGGCATTGACTACTAGCTCCTCAAGCTTCTCCTGAAGGTGCCTGAGTATCAAAATGATGGAGTTTGCTTCAGACTCCTCCATCTCTCGTCAGGAAATCTGCACGAACGTTTTTATGAGATTTTATAACGACAATATTATAACAATAATATTGGCATTCTGCTTGCCATCTAATAAGATGAGCTTTCTCTATTTTTAATTCTAATTTATTCTTTAAGAAAGCTTTGACATTAGTATTATCAACCTTTAAAGTAAATTCTTTAGTAAGTAACAATAAAGGCCATTTTTTAAAAGCCTTGCAAACCGCAAAGAATTCTTTCTCGTTGATGTGCCAAACTTTGGCTTGTTGTTCTGAGAACAACCCTCCGATATATCTACAAGGTTCTTCCCTTGTAGTTGTCTTCTTCATGAGCACTGCTGCCCATCTATAATCATTGGCATCTGTATAGACTACCAATTCATCCTCGTCCTGCGGTATAGCAAGCTTTGGCAGGTTACTGCAAACCTGTTTCAACTCACGAACCCTTTTTGTGTGGATTTCTTCCCATTTTCACTTTGAACTCTCCGTTTCTTTCAAGAGTGGTCGGAAATCCTTTCTATATCTTGCAAGTCCTTAATGAAGATACCTGCAAAATTAACAACTCCCAAGAAGCTCTGCAGATGCTTCTTGTCTTCGAGCACTTCTGGGAAATTGCGGATTTTCTCCACAATATGCTCCTGTAACTCAATCCCTGTTTCGTCAATAAGAATTCCGGATTTTCTCCACAATATGCTCCTGTAACTCAATCCCTGTTTCGTCAATAAGAATTCCTAGAAATTCAATTCTATTGACATCAATAGTAGCTTTCTTTTCGGAAAGTACTAAACCTTCTCTATGGCATGCATTGAAAAATATTTCAAGATGTTTAATATGTTCTTTCATATTTTTTGATGCAATTAGTATGTCGTCAATATAGGCAAATATGAACTCAAAATAATCTTTGAAAAGATTATCCATTTTTCTTTGAAATATCTGAGGTGCATGAGCTAAACCCATTGGAAGCACATTCCAGATATACTGTCCCTGTGGTGTGGAGAATGCAGTAAATTTCTTTGATTCATTCTCCATCTTAATCTGATAAAAACCAAATATACAATCGAATTTAGAAAACACTTTTGCCCCTTTAATGCAATCGATTAAGTGTTCTCTAGTAGGAATGTAATAACCGTCAAATTCTAATATCTTATTAATACCTTAATAGTTAATAACCAACCTGAGTTTACCTCTTTTAATCTCACCATGGTTTCTTACCAGAAATCTAGGGCTATTGTAGGCAGAGACTCCGGGTTCAATGAGTCCAAGACTGATATGCTATTTGATTATCATCTGCATATCCTTCTTATCCTCCATGTTCATCTGGATAGGTTTGTATCGAACATACTCGTATTTGCATTTATCTTTGACCTTTAGAGTAGCTTCGATCTTGTTCCTATCCCACCAAGCCAGAGGATTTTCATTGAAGTTCCTCTGGATAAGCCTCTTGACATTCTCAAGAGAAAGCCTGCTCTCTTCGCTAATGTCTAGTGCTTTCATTTCCAGTAGTGCTTCTTTAAGGTTCAGAATTTCCTCCTCGGATTCCTTTAGAAGCTATCCCTCTCTATGAGTCCCTACTGCCTGAAAGACAAAAGAACCTTAACAAATTTTCTCTTATCCTGCATTTTTTGATGAGTTAATTTAGCATCAAAATCACCACGTTTGCTGTGAAAATTTATTGGCATTATCCTGTTAAATGCTTTTTCTCTTCGCAACACCTGTATCTCATTACAACGATTAGTAGTAAAGATTAACATATTCCTTTGATTATCCTGCATATATCTTACAAATGTTTGGATGAAATTGTTACCTAGCAAGATATCAGCACCTGTATCATGAAAGTATATAGGAGATGTTTTTACCCTAAACCAGGGTGATCCAAATGCTCATCCAATCATGATTTTGGCTTCTCGTATTCCTTTATTAAGTATCAGGATTTTTTGTAAAAAATCCCTTCCTGCAATAACGAGTAAGGTTTCCCTTGCGTCCTTAGGGAAAGCTCTTGATTTTGCCGTGCAAATTCCTGATCCTGAATCAATATAAGCTGCAAAATACTCTGTCTTATATTGATCATTGCCGTGCAAATTCCTGATCCTGAATCAATATAAGCTGCAAAATACTCTGTCTTATATTGATCATACAACACACCAACAGATATGTATATCGAAAAGGGACTCGTCATTCAATCCTCATGGTAACACCATCAAGACTAAATTCCATTCCTGTTATCTTTTCTTCCCCATGGTTTATGATCTTCGAGGAAACTTAACCCCAAAGTCATACTCCCATTTCTCTTCCTGTAACACCTCAACTAAAATTTCATGGCCTACTATTTCTAGCATGCCTTCATATTTTCCAACAACAGGTTGCTGTAAATGATATAAGTCATCACAAGGGAAATAATTCTCTTTCTTAGTGATGTCGAATATAACTTGTATTTCCTTCCATCCTTCAGGGCATCTACGTTTACGTTATCTATCCTAATCTATTGAGGAGTTAAAGCTTTTAATAACTCTCTTTCCTTTCCTTTGTAGCCTATAATCCTATCTTCTGAAAAGGACATCCGACTACTAAACTCATTCCTAGAGCTAGGTGTCCGATCTAAGACTGGGTGATCTTTTATAACAATATCGACACCACCTATTCTAGGTATCCTAATAGGATCTGGTGTCATTACCTTGGCGAATTCCTTGAAAATTTTAGAAATCTCAATATACTCTTTCCTAAGAAATAAATTTGAATGATGCGTGTTGGAAAGGGCATAAGCTATTCTATAAGTTATAGAATATGGTCTATTACTTTCTTTCATTAAGTCTTTCCTTTTGAAATCTTGATGAAGGGTTAAGACTCTACTAAAATCTTGGTCTGCTAGGTTGTATGAAATCCTAGGATGAATGTCAAACATCAGTTTTCCTGCATACAAATTTCCTATCATTGTTCCAAGACAACCATCTCTTAAGTTATTGATTCTTCTATCCATTATCGATAAATGTATTTCTGAAACAATTTCTTCCTTAAAAGTTGCTTTTATCACTACTTCAATAGTTCCTACGTGGATCCATTTCATAGTAATAGCTACTTCTTCTCTAAGCTTACTTAATTCTTCAAGAATTTCTTCTTTAGGAATCAATTTCATCTCCATCACATTACCAGTAAGCTCCATAGGTATAGCAAACTCACCTGAACTCACTTTGTAGATTATGTGATGCTTCCTTTGGTTTAATCCTATCTGGATCAGGACTTTCCCAATTCCTCCAATCCTAAATCCATCGTATGGGCTAAGATTGGAATCTTGTCGCATGATTCTCTCCATGATTTTGTTTGACACCGTAATTCTGGAAAAGAATCCTGCTAGGCTCTCAGAAGTTTGAAGCCTATCTTCCTCGTTGTAATTATTCTGACTCGTTTGAAGATCCATCTGAATCAGTCTCTATTTATTATTCATAGACACTTTCGTCTGAAGGAAGATCTTCGAATTGGTAGATGGGTACCAAATCTCCATATTATGCTGCATCTAGGATATCATCCGTGGCTTCATATTTTCTGAATTCACCACGTTTCTGCAGGCAGTCGGGAGATATATGTCCTTTTGCTCCGCAAGTCCAGCAATTGCAGTCTTTAAAACTTTCATTGGCTCGGGTATGGGCCCGTCTGAAACTTCTTCTTGTAGGGGTTCTTCCAGTGGATCTTGCATCTGCTCGTCTAGATACTTGGCATGAAACCCTTGTTGGTCCTGTTCTCTGTCCAGATTTGTATGTTCTAGCCTTGGACTTAAACCACCATGATCTCCACCGGGAAAAGGTTCTTCTGGAACTCGTAGGGTAGGAGTCACTATTCTGTTTCCCACTTTTCCTTGGCTCACTTGATTCTCCTATAATAGTTGGGAAATCATTGTTATCACAATAGAGAGGGGTTCGTTTGATTTTACCTCCCAGTCTTTTCATATTCTTTTAGATGGGTGCTTGATAACACCAATGCTTCAGTTTGTCTTTAAGGAACGACATTCTTCGCGCCACTGAATCTAGTTGTCCTTCAGGTACTTTGTATGACTGGATCAATATTTTCCTCCATGGACTGCATATTTTTGCGAAGAACATTGGAGCTGCTACTTCCGTTGCTACTCCACTCTGAAAGAAATACTTGCGAAACCAATAGATGTATTCATCTACTGCACAAATACTCCTAAGTTCAAGGCTGAAGAGAGCCTGTGCATATTCTCTAGCCTTTTCTACTCTACTTCCTTCGAAGTATCCATCTCCGATGAAGTGTATCTTGATAAGTCTTCCTAGTCGGTCCGCTACCGCGCCTTTTGAGTATCCGGCAAGGATGTTGGCTTTGGTATCTTCTGGGGTATTATCCCATCCGATCTTCACAGATCCCTCCAAGCTCAATTCCACAAGTTTTATGAAGTTTTCTTTGTCGAGCTCTATGGTAGTTGTTGCTATATTGATTGTTGCAACCCATTCGTCTATCAATTTTTTGGTATTTCAGAAATCAATAATATCCAGGTTCAGTATAGCGCCATATGGATGTAAGGGCTGGAGCATGGTCCTTGCCCAAGGTGTATTCTCCGGCACTCTTTTTGGATTTCTTCCTGGATTTTCCTCTAGCCTGGTTCCCACAAACGTTGGAGTGCATTAGTGTGGAAATTCACACTTTCTCTCATTGATTGATCCTACGGAGGATCATTAGAGCATTTACTTCCCTCCGGCGGTGGTAGTGCTGGAGTGATCTCATTTATTTGGATATTGACTAAATCCACGATCCCGAGTTGGGAAAAGGATTCCGCCAATTCTTGTAGATATGATAGATCCGCTCTTGTTATTTCCATTATTTTATAGATCCAATAGAAGCAATAATCAGACCTTCTCTTGACTTCGGCTTTGGAATCTTAGTGGCCTTCCCCTTTTTGTGTAGAAGAGGTACTGTTGCAAGGGCGTCCCTGATTCGCTCCTATCTAGATCTGGATGTCTCAGGGCACTCTCGTTGACTTCTCTTCAGATCTTTAATTTCTGCATTTAGATCTGTAAGACCCTTGTGTAGATCGGGAAGGATCTTGTGGACCTCATCCACCTTTTGGCTCAGAGATTCTATTTTCATATGTATATGGATTAACCTATGTCCATAGTCTTGAACCGTCTTTTGTATCTCCCTTAGATCTTGAGAGATCTTTGATGTATCCGGCTCGAGTTCCTTCCAATCAGTCATAATTTTTAGAATTGAAATTATGTAGGAATTTACCCGTTCCGCTTCTCCTGGTTGGGATTCTACCATGGACTTCAGTGGAGTGTAGACGTCTTACTGCATTCCCTGATAGCACTTGTCGGACTTCAAAGTTTCTCAGCCACTCTTGTTTTTCTTTCGGCGTAAGAAATTTTGGGTTAATCCTCTTGGGACCGTTGTCACACTTGTCAAGAATTTCCGCAAGAAATTCTCTTCTATGTATTTCCCGAATCTGGAAATATTCCCTGTTTTCAGTATAACTCGAACCTTCGTTCGGTTCCATTTTCTCTCAAATAGTCTCCTCCATTAGTGGATAATATCAAAATGTAATTTAATCATATATTTGTTCAATAAACCTAGGCTCTGATACCATTTTTCACAAGCTGGGTGTTTTCATGCCATTTAGAGATGAAATGGGACTAAATATGTCAATTTCATAAAACTAATAGACTAAGACTGTTGACCCCAAAAAGCAAGGAACCGAAAGTGAGAACTACCCTATTCTACGGGACTAAATCTGTCATTTCCCCTAATTAAAATTTACCTAATTAAGCTCATCATATATTTAATCCAATTAAATACATGAGCCCAATAAGCTTTTATTAATTAATAAGTTTAACTTATTAAATAATACTGGCAAGCCTAATATAAATTAATCCTATTAATTTGTTTTTAGGCTCCTCCATCCAATGGATCCCTCTCATTTATAAGTTATCCAATTAATTATGAAATTAATTCTCAATTAATTTCTCGTCCCTTCTAGGGGATTTGTGTTCGACTCTTTAGGTTTACCTTTCAGCTAGACTTGGGCTAGTGTCGAACGCTATTACTAACCAAATTTAATTAATAATTTTTGATCAATCTTTGATCTAGAAAGCCCGTCACCGTAGGTTGTCGTCTAGCAATGGCCCATAGCACTAGAGACTAGGCGAATATCCATGTGAACTTTTAGACGCTCGACTCCATATGGGTACTGTCCTTCCGTCTACCATCTCCTGGTCTTAGTCTAGCGCATGAAATTGGGTGTCAGCTCCAATTCTGGACTAGGCATCCATGCTTAATTCCTCAATTTCGTTAGGCCAAATTGCTCGATATAGGAACCTCGTTTCCTATTCGACCAATGACTATGATCACAGGTTTATACAACATAAGCACATCTCCAAGTTCATCGAAGATACCTCTATCACGTTTTGACAGGTGATAAATCCTCTTCTTATACCTCACCATCCTCTCTACATGCTTTGACTGCACTGCACATGGCTTGTGACACGATCACCTCTCGCACAAATCAAAGATACAGCATCGCATGTACGTGACTATTGTGATTCTCAAGTCTGAGGACTATGCCGATACTATCGAAGCCAGGGACTGAAGTCATACCGACCAAGTCTCTAAGGCTTTCATATGACGACTTTGTCAACTAACCCACAAAAATTTCATATACTCCAACTACAAGGGTTACAAAGTGGTATGTGAGCATCTGTTGTGATGTGAAAGCAGTGCTTGATGTAATTTTGTAAGCACAACAGATACATACGCCAGGACGAATACTTTTCATATTCGTCAGGACAACATTGTTTAAATAAATATTGCTTGAATGGTTCTGAAAACAACCAATCTAATTGGCTTTTTGGTCACTTGTTCCTACAGGAATCTGTTGTGGTGGCTTGTTTGTAACTTTTCAAGTAATCACACCACCATTTAGCTTGATTACAAAACCTGGTTGATAGTGGGCATCATTATGTCCGCCTGAAAGTTAGCATCGCTGTAGTATTCCATTATAAATTATCCACCACTGTATATATCAAGAACATATCTTTTAAATTATCCACCACTGTATATATCAAGAACATATCTTTAGTCCTTTTCAGGTACATAAGTATGGTCTTGATCGCACTCCAGTGTGCTTCACCATCACACACCTGATATTTGGTAGTTTCGCTTAAAGGGTATGCGAATCAGGTCTACTGCATTAAACATCATACTGAATACTGCCCAAAGCTGAATCATAGAGAATGTCTGACATCAGTCTTGGGAGATAGTTTCTTGGACTGCTTCATCCCATGCCTCATTGGAAGGAATCCTCATTATGAGTTTTCCATCTTGAATCTCTTCAAGACATTCTCAATGTACAAGGATTGAGTTAATCCTAACATCCTTTTGGATCTATCCTTGTAGATCTCGAAGCCAAGATATAGGAAGCCTCATCCATATGCTTCATGGAAAATTGAGTGCACAACCATGCTTTTATGTTTTCTAATTTCTTGACATCGTTCCCAATGAGCAACAAATTGTCAACATAAAGTAGAGGGTACGTAACCGAGCTCCCTCTGATCTTCGTGTTCCAGCAACGGGAAGCTTGTTTGACGCCAGAGATGGACCTCTAGAGATGACAAACTTTCTATTTTTCTATAGAAAAAACCTTCTGGCTGATCCATGTAGAACATTAACTCGGTGAAATGGTTCAAGAAGGTCGTTTTAACGTCCATCTGCCATATTTCATAGTCATACCATGCTGCTATGGCAAGCAGTATCCTAACGGACTTAGTCATTACCACGGGCAAATCAGTTTTCTCAAAGTTGACCTCGGGTCGTTGAGTGTATCTTTTTGCCACGAACCTAGCCTTGAAGGTACCTCCCCGCTAGCTCCAAGCTTATGTTTGTAAACCCATTTGCAACCAACTGGCTTAACACCTTTAGGTTGGTGCACGAGGGTCCAAACTTGATTCGAACCTAAGAATCCATACCTATCAGAACGGTAAGATATTCTAGTTGACCTATAGAGAACTAGAGCACTAATACTCGAAATCGTAGGTACAGATGGTGTTGCATTATCTTAATGAGGTATCTCACATGAATCTTCAAGCAGTTCCTCATCACATTGGCCATCCATTTGAAAACCCTTTTCCAAGAATATTGCGTTTCTTGAGACAAAAATGTGTTGTCTTGATGGGTCATATAAATAATACCCAGTAGCTTTTTTTGGATAACCGACAAACCTGGACAGACTAGACCTTGATTCTAGTTTATCTCCTACTAGCCTCTATATCTATGTTGGGCTACCATATACTCTCAAGTACTTGTAGAATGCTAGCTTGCCTTGCCATATCCCATATGGCGTTTGGGGGCATAGCTTTACATGGCGCCATGTTTAGCAACTTGGCCGCTGTCTCTAGAGCGTATTCCCAAAAAGACAAGGGTAGTTGGCTAAAACTCATTTGGATCGAACCATGTCCAATAGGATCGATTTCTCTTTTCGGCCACACCATTAAGCTGCAGCTTCCAGGAGGAGTCCACTGATAGATAATTTCATTCTCTTTTAAGTAATCCATGAACTCACTATTTAAAAATTCCCCACCTTGGTTTGACATAAGGGTTTTGATCTTACGACTAGTTTGATTCTCTACTACGAGTCTGAATTCTTTAAATCTTCCAAATGGCTCAAACTTGAACCTGATGAGGTAAACATAACCATACACTGAGTGATCATCAGTAAAGGTTATGAAAGATGAGTATCCTTCTTTAGCCGGAATATTTAGTGGTCCACAGACATCTATGTAGAATAAGTCTAACAGACGAGTGGCAAGCGTACTTTGTCCAACAAAAGGTTTCTTTGTCATTTTCTCTTTTGGACAAGATTCGAAGGTTTATTTTAATCCAAGTCCTCTACCTCTAGACTCCTTAATTATGCCAACTTCCTTATCCTTTCTATGGATATATGACTTAACCTTGCATGCCAAATCTGTGTGTTCTCATGATTATCTAATTTTCATTTGTGTTGGGCAATAATAATTCAATTTAACTATTGGAGAATATATAGACCGTTTGTTAATGTATTAAGTAGATGAAGGTTATCATCAATCATCAAATAAAAACTATTTTTATTGATCTTAAACGCATAACCATTGTCTAAAACAGGAATGAAAATAATGTTTTTTATTGTGCTCATGGGAACGTTTTCCAACCTATCATATTGCTTTTGGAAGTCATTGATCATCAAAGCTAATATGACATTGCGGATCTTGCAATTGTTCTCATGCCACCTCTCAAACGTCAAATGTTCTTCGGGCAAGGAGCCTTTCAGTAATGTCTCTAGGAGTGACTTGTTGTCTCGAAATTTAGGACAATCTTTAGATTTTGCAGCCAATCGTTGTAGTTTGTGCCATTAAATTTATTAGTCTCCATTATCAGGGTTAAGGGGTTCTTAGACATTTTCTACATTATAGAATTAAACAGAAATATGCAGACGATAGTAATATTATTGATAAGCTCAAGACATGGTCTTGAAGGGGATCGCGTGGTACGGCCCGGGAACGTACTACCGGAAGCGATAAATAAAACACATAATAGCAAAAATTAAATACGGAAAATAAATGAGTTCAAGAGGTGTACCCTTGGAGTTCCTGGGCGTTTGATGTACTAAAGATAAAACGTAGATAGGGTTCATGTTGGAATACCAAAACCGAAAAAACTAAAAGGGTGAAAAATGATACCTTGAAATTCTCCTCATTTGAGTCTTCAACATAGGAACCCTCTAATTCTTTCACATCACAATGCAGTCCGGATCTCTACGACCTCTTTCTAGATGAGAATGAGAGAAGAAAATTACACCAAGTGCACAAAGAGAGAAGGGGGTGGCCAAATGGTTTTTGGGGGAAGAAGGAGATTTTTTTTTTTTGTGTAATGATCATCATAATTATTTCCCAAATAACTATATTTCATATAGATATATATCTCGTTTAGATAATTAAGAATGTTTCCAAATATATTCTATTATTTATAAGGTATATTTCTCTTTATTCCAAATAAAAAGATTCCAAAAAATGGCTAGAATTGAACTTTCCAAAACTGCAATTTGCTAGCCATTTATTTCCTTCCATGAAATTTTCCTTGGCTCAAAATAATTGAGCTTGAACAATTCTTACCCTTATAAAAATACAAGCCAATGAATTTTTAATAAATCTTTAATAAAAAGTCCAATTTGATTGAGCTCAACTTCTATTTAATCTAATTAAATAATTATACCCAAATTATCCTTATTCTTTAATAAGATCCAACTTATTAAATTATAAGGAGAAACTACATATATATTAATGCCATTAATTTATTATTAGGCCTTTTTCCATTCAATGGATCCCTTTTTGTAAGTAATCAAATTATTTATGGAATTAATTCTATGTTCATTTTCAGTGATTTGTGTGCGATTCTTTAGGTTCACCTTTCAGTTAGACTTGGGATAGTGTCTAACACTATTATTAATTATTATTTCTTGATTAACCTTTAATCAAGAAAAGTTAATCAAAAAAGCCCGTCACCATAGGTGGTCGTATAGCAATGGTCCATGGAATTAGAGACTAGCTGAATTTCCGTGTGAGCATTTAGTTTTGTGAGTCCATGTTGTACGGTCCTTCAGTCAACGTTCTTTTTTAGTAAGGACTCCATTCACAAGTCTGATGGAAGTGGCTTAACCATGTCTTTAAGCTAGGTTTGAAAATCGAGGACAATACTTCGATTTTTTCAGCTAATTTAATTCTTTGCATTCCATTTAATGATATAAATCTCAAAAAATAAATTGGAAAACGTTTCTAAGACATGTGTTCTAAACGTAATGTAGAAAGAATAAGTAGATTATTCCAATATTATTTTGTGTTAAGACTTGGTCTTTTACTCATTCAATTCTCCCACTATTTGAACAAAATCCCACCACTCTCGAGTGGGGTTTTGCTACATTCCTTCCTAGTGGTTTGGGATCCACAAAATTAATTTACCATGCCCACTTTTAGATTCACATGGAAAAAACCTTCTGGGAGGCAACCAATGCGATTCTCATTCTATGAGATTCTCAAGATACTTTGTTTCACCTCTTTACATGATCCCGAGGACTCTAAATGAAACATGCTACTCGGTGTTAAGCCCAACCTATCTACCAAATCACACCTTAATTGTCACCCCCCATGACTAGTGAGATACGGAAACAACGACCGTGCTCCCTTGTTCATAACAATAATGCAGCTTGCCTTCTATTCCAAATGTGCCACGACTCGCGAGACCATACTTGGGTAGTGGTGAAAGGGCACCGAAAACTGCGAGTGGATTGGCCCTGGAATGCGCAAGTGGAAACAGTTAAAATAAATTGCGTAAATAAAACGATATCGCAATGAGACCATAATTCCAAGGGGTGTACCCTTGGAGTTGTAGGGAGTTCGATGTAGTTAATAAAATAAATGACAATAATAAAATTAACAAAGCTATTGGTTGAATGAAAATGAGTGGTACATAAATGTAAATCAAGAATAACCTTTCATTTGTTTATATTGAACCTTGTTTGTTTAATCTATTCATACAAGGCTTCAGTGTAGAAACCTTCTAATTCTATGCCCACACCACATTGGAACTTGAGATTCCTCAACTTAATTTGCTAGAAAAGAATTGACAAGAAAAAACACACCAAGTGTGTACAAGAGGGGGTTAGTCCGAGAGGTGGAACTGGAGAGAAGGCAAATTATTTTCTTGCTTTTTTTATGTATTCATTAGTTATTCCAAATAACTAATATACATATATACCTTTTATGGATGAAATAAAATATATTTAGGTTCATTTAACCATCCATAAGTTAATAAGATCCTTTATTCGAAATAAAGAATAACTAACATGACACTTTTCAAAAGTGAATTTGTTACTCAATATTTTCCTTTCCAAATCCTTTCTACCAACTAAATTAATGGGCTTGGGATTATTTTAATTAATTAAAATAGTAGACCCAATCAATCTTAATTAAATCTAATTTAATTAAATCCTACTTGATTAAGTCCATCATAAAGTTAATCCATTTAAATATATGAACCCAATAAGCCTTTATTAAATAATAAGTCCAACTTATTAAATGCTAAGGGCAAGCCTAATTTCAATTAATCCAAAATAATTTATTCTTGGGCTTATCCATCCAATGGATCCCTCTCATATGTAAGTATTCCAATTACTTATGAAATTAATTCTCAATTAATTTCTCGTCCCTTCTTAGTGATTTATGTGTGACTGTATAGGTTCACCTTTCAGCTAGACTTGAGCTAGTGTCCACCACTATTATTAATTAAATAAAATTTAATTAATAATTATTGATCAATCCTTGAGCAAGAAAGCCTATCATCATGGTGACCTTCTAGCAATGGTCTATGGCACTAGAGACTAGGTGAAAATCCAAGTGAACTTTTAGCCCCCGAGTCTATACGAGTACGGTCATTCCATCTACCTCTCTTGGCCATAGTCTACAACATGAAATTAGGTGTCAGTTCCCATCTTGGACTAGGCGTCTATATTTAATACATAAGGTCGTGGCACGCCAAATTGCTCCTATTCAACCAATGACTGTAGCCACAGGTTTCTAGAGAGTTAACACATCTCCAAGTGCATAGGAGATGCCTCTGTCACGTTAGACAGAGGATGGATCCTCTTCTTGGAACTAACCGTCCTCTCTACATACTTTCAATGCATTAGACGAGGCTTATGATGATCATGTCTGAGACTCGATCACTTCTCGCACAAATCTAAGATACAGTCATCGCATTCAAGTGACTGCCGTATTTCTTCACGTCTAAGGACTATTCCCGTACTATCAGAGCCGGGACTCAAGTCATACCGAACAAGCCTCCAAGGCTTCCATATGACGATCCCGTGAGTCAGTTTAATTAATTCAAACACCTAGTCTATCGACCCATTAAGAACGCATAGACGTCCCACGTTTCTCGCAAATGAAACACGACACTCATCAAATGAATGCGACTCTTAATGCAAGCCTACATGGGACACTTCGATGCCCATTCTCGAGGTCCTCGATTTGGAACATTTCTTACCAAACTCTAAACAGTTGGTTTCATGACCGCCTTCCAATGCGCAGTCCAACTGTTGCACGGTTGTTCAATGTGGTCTGTGGGTTTTTTTGTGATGTTTGAAAGAAATGCAAACATAAATGTAATGAGCGCAACAATGAAATGCCAATAGCGAATACTCATTTAATTCACTGAATAATATTACATAAAATCGAGTTATTGTCAGAATAGATTACAAGAATGCCAATCCAATTGGCTTTCAGGTCACCTATTGTAACAAGTGGTAGCTTCCTCATGATATTATTATGGATGGAAAGACTGGACCGATTGAAATGCCATTTTAATCCAAGTCTATTATGGGCTTAATATTTAATTCGTGTCGTGCTCAACCCATCAACCAAATCACACCTCAACTTTCGGCCCCCACAACTCGTGAGACAGGAAAACAGTGAGCGTGTTCCTTTGTTGAATAATGGTACAGCTTGCCTCTAATCCAAATGTGCCACGAATCGCGAGACCACACTTGGGTAGTGGTACCTTCTTCACCACATTATTGTGGATGAAAACGTTGCAGAGATCAAACCATTTTGATCCAAGTTCGGTTTGGGTCCCAACACTTTAAGTTGGTCCAACCAAGTGAGAGTTAAATTTTTTAGTATTTGACCGAGACCTCATCAGATTAAAGTTTGCATGCACAAATATCAAATATTTAATTGGATTTAAATAGAAACATTAAATGCATCGCATGCAACAAAATTAAGCATACCCCTGTTGGATGATCACGAGCCCAACCTACGCGACCCACTGTAACCGCAATGAGTCTAAGGTATATTTTTGGTGGCCCTAAGCTATTAGAAATGTAATTCACTCATTAAGATATAGATGGGCCTTGTAAGTCCTCCATGGGGCTCCTTCTCCGCCGGCCTCTTCCTCCGTGGACCTTCTCCTCCATGGACTTGCTTCTATAAAAATAATAATTCTCACCAAAAATATATTTTAGTCTCATTACAATTTAAAAGGATATCCTAATCAGCTGTCAGGGAGAGTACATAATAGGGAGAAAAGCAAGCCTTATTTCCAAGGCAAGAACGAGAGAATGAGGGAGATAATAAAAGGGCACATGGGCCCACCCAATATAAACTAAATAAAGAAGTGCATTCAAACGGTGAAGGGCTCCATGATCATCCATTTTTATCCAACTAGCACAATAATCCAATTAAACATGCTTGACATAAAATAATACATTACATGCATAAGAAAAATCATGATATCCAGCATTACAAAAAATAATTATATACAGAAAACACAAGTTTAAAATTACAATCGAAAGGATGATAAAAATATGTACATCCAATGCACAAAAATAAACCATATTAAGAAAGCAATTTAATTTTAGCCTACCTGTGCGAATGGGCGGCTGTGTAGCGTCGACCGACAGTTGCTGCTACAGTGCTTAAATTATTTTTTTGATTCCACACATTAAACTAAAATATTAAAAATCAAGTATTTACAAAAAAATTCAAATTTTCTTAAATACAAAAATCATTCAATTAATCACAAAATTAAACAAGTTAATTTATAAATATAATTATCAATAAAATAACCAATAAAAAATGCTTTAAAAAATATTATAATACGTTGGCATGTTTATTCATATAAAATCGATAGCCTCTATATTTCATCGGACTCTGATACCACTTGAAAGATCACATGTTATGGCCCGAAAACGCTCTAGCGGAAGCGATAAATTAAAACGCATAATAATAAAATATGAAGTGTAAAACAAATGAATTCGAAGGGTGTACTCTTGGAGTTTTCGGGCATTCAATGTAGTATGAAAAATTTACGCAACAATAAAATATAATCATACGAGGCTATGGATGAAAAAATAAATACAGAAGCGAGAATTAAAATTGAAATGTACTTCCTAAATTTTTTAGCATCCAACCGGCTAGTTTCATTAAACGTTCACAAGAGATTTCAATATAGTAATCCTCTAAAGATGATCCACATCACACCGAAAAATGAGACCTTAATTCCTTTTCTAGAAGGAATCAAGATCGAAAAACTCACCAAAGTTGAGATGAAGCGGGTAGTTGAATTATGATGGAGGAAAGGGAATTTTTGTGTTGTATTGTGTAATGAATTATTACCCTAATAATCATACACAAAAGATATTTATATTCCTTGAATAGATAAAAAAGAATATGTCTAGATACATTCTATTATCTATAAGGTAACTCTTCAATCCGTTCCAAATAGAGAAGAGTCTAATTATGACCAAACTTGCACTTTCCAAAAATGCAATTCTTTGGTCAACTTTCCCTCCATTAATTTTGCTAGTGGGCCTTAATCATTGAGCCAATTTTATGTAAAGTAAATTCAAGGCCCAATGAATTTTAATTAAATCTAATTAAAAAAATTCGTTTAATTCAGCCCACTGGGTATTTAATCCAATTAAATATTCAAGCTCAAATTGTCTCTTATTATTTAATGGAATCCAATTCATTAAATTAATAAAGACAAGCACAATTTCAATTAATGTAATTAGTTTAAACCTGGGCTATCCATCCAATGTACCCTCATGTGTGAGTAATACATTTACTTACATCTTATGGAATTAATTCCAAATTAATTTCTTATTCATTCTTGGTGAATAGTGTGTGACTCTTTACATTCACCTTTCAGCTAGAGTTGGACTAGTGTCCAATACTATTATTAATCAATATTTTCTTGATTACCCTTTAATCAAGAATGTCCATTACCATAGATGGTCATCTAGCAACGGTCAATGACACTAGAGACTAGGTGAATTTTCATGTGAACATTTATGTTCCTGAGTCCATATGGGTACAGTTCTTTAGTCTATTGTCTCCCAAGCTTAGTGAAGGGCATGGAATTAGGTGTCAATTCCCATCTTGGACTAGGCATCTATGCTTAATAATTGAGATCGTGTTACGCAAAGTTTCTTGACAAGGAACCTCCTTTTCCTATTCGATCAATGACTGTGGCCAGAGATTCATAAGACGTGAACGCATGTCCATGTACATAGGAGATACCTCTACAACATACTGATAGGGGATAGATCCTCTTCTTGGAACTCACCGTCGTCGCTACATACTTCGATTGCACTAGATAAGGCTTATGATGATCACGTTTGTGACACAATCATCTCTTGCATGTACGTGATTGCCGTGATTCCTCAAGTTTGAGGACTATTACCTTACTGTCCGAGCCAAGAACTCAAGTATACCGACCAAGCCTCTAAGGCTTCCATATGACGTTCCCCATGAGTCAGTTCAGTCAGTTGACTACTTTGTCAACTAATCCACTGAAATTGCGTAGACGTCCAACATCTGTTGCTGATCAAACACAACACTCATCGAATGACTGCAATACTCAGTGCAAGTCTCTATAGTACTCTCGACTCCTAGCCTTGAGGCCCACGACTTGGAATGTTTCAGACCAACCCTAAAAAATTAGTTTCATAGCCGCCATCCAATGCGCAACCCAACTACATGGGTTATTGAGTGGTCTGTGGGCATCTGTTGCGACGTCAAAGTAGTCCTTAACGTAATATGACAAGCACAACAAACACATGCGCCAAAGTCGATTACTTACCATATTCATCGGAATAATATAGATTAAATAAAGATTGCTAGAATGATTCTCAAAACTGCCAATCTAATTGGCTTTTGGTCACCTATTCTAACAGTTCAATTACTAATAAACTGATTAAAAATCAAAGTATGGTTGCATCCACTGCAGGTGAATACGTTTCATTATAATTAATTTATGGCCTTTGAGTAAAGCCTTGGTCCACAAGTCTAGCCTTCTTCTTTACAACTTCATTTCATTCATTTCTCTTCCGTACAAATAACCACTTATATCAAACTGGCTTGAACACCTTTTGGTGCTGGAGTAATAGGTCCAAATACTTCTCGCTTATTTTTAATTTTTTCAATTATTTAAGTGTTAGCGTTCCTCTGTAGTTTGAAGATCATTTTCGTTTTCATCAATGATTTCGACGGCTACAAAATAGACAAAAATCACATTCGTTTCAATTTCTATTCGACGGTGGATTTCATTTTTGGTCCAATAAGTGGACTTGTTTTCAATTTTGGTCCATAAGGTTCTCAAACTTGCAATTCTTCTACAGTGAGAAAGAACTTCTCCATTTGCATCCGTGTTTTATAATTTTTTTCCTACTAAATGGAAGAGAGAAGAAAACAAATTAGCTATTTGTATATGGTAGAAGAAGAAATAAACCTTTCCCACCAAATTTTTATTTATCGGTACATTTTCCCTCCAAATTTGTTCCCACCTAATGAAAAAATCATCTGTCATTAGCAACTTAATGATTGACCCTCTTGTGTCCTGACATTGGAAAATAAATGCACATATTGGATGGAATGTGTAAATCGGGATCAAAATTAAAAATAGATCCATTTATGCGACAAAAATGCAATTTACCCTTTTTCCTGTAACAACCTAAACTGTTGTAAGCATAATTAATAAACATCTCGTAACTGATCTCGAGATCTTGCTCCTTACATTTGGATAAATCGGTTCAAGAATTTTATTATTAGAGACTTTACTAGTGGTCACATTAGCATTGTGATTAATTGAGACTGCATGCTCCTTTCTGTTTCGAGGATTTGCTTCTTTAGAGCCAAGTGTTCTAGCACCCTTTGTGATTTACTAGAATATTATGTGTAACCTTGTTCGTTCAAGTAACAATATAGTAGTTCTTCTGAAGCTCTCCATAAGATTACTAACTCCTGAAATAGTATTCACAGTTGGTCTTGCCATTAACAAGTTTGAGAAAAAACTCTTTTGTCTTAGAGTGGTATGTCTAGAGGCACTACCAACAAGACAATGCTCCTTGCCATTGAGAATTTAAATGGGGTACAATATGAGAAAACTGTAACAAATGGGAAGAAATTGAAAAAAACCCTAAATAGTATCTTAAGCTAGCTTGTAAAACTAAAAATCTTGTGGATAATCTCTTGTGCTATGATCAGATCCTAGATCTTGTGCTCCGCCAACCACCTTTATGGATGGTATTTGGCTAGAGCGTATCACCACACCATAAAAAATGGTGGGATTTGGCACAGTCAGGGCAACCGTTCCTAAACCCCTTCCATCTTCGGACGGTCTTTGCAAACCGTTCCAACATGAGTTCCTAACACAGTTACAAAATTCGATCCAAATACTATTTCAGAATAACGATAAATGGTTGGAACTCTGTTTGGAACATAATATTAGAATTAGGGACGGTCTTGAGTTGACCATTCCTATATGTGTGACAAAGGATGTCCAAAAGATGACAACTAGAAAATGTATGCCAAAACGAGGTACAATTTGGAACGGATTTGGAACATCTTTAATCAATTATGCGAAAAATCATTCCAAATTATTAGTTTTATTAAGAAGTAATGTGTTTCAACCTCTTCGTCAACCTGTCTCGAATTTTTGTTGATATTTAAAGTTATTTTGATCAGGTAACAACTTTAACCCTTTATTTGTCAATTGATTATATTTGTTTTAATTTTATCAATTAATTTAATATCATAATTATATATATAAGTATCTGTGTGTGTTTGTGTGCCTGTGTAGGACTCATTGTCATGTTAAGATTGTTGAGGAGATGGACGTATGAGAAGAACATTCCAAATAGGGCGGGTCTTACTCTGTTGAGAAAATTAAGTGTGCTTGTTAGAAGTGCAAAAATGAAAGTTTTCAAAACCACGGACGAGGTAAATTGGGACTTATTTATGAAAGATTTTATGTCAGACTATTATAATTGGACTTCTCATGGCGAGGAGAGGGTGTAGGAGTATTTTGAGGCTGTCACCGCGGCCCCATTTCACGAGGAGCAAACTCCCATTTGTAATGTTAGGGTACCAGTACGCCTTGGGCTGACGCGGTGCAGATGGATTCGGCACAGAGAATGGTTTTTGATGCCGCCAGGTCGGCTGTCTGGTCTTCTAAGTATAACCAGGATGCTGTGCTTGATAATGGTACGAGGTCATGTCCTACTAATGCAGGGTTTAGTTCATATTATGGTAGAGGGCCCTAATTATGTGTTTGGGCTTGCTGACCAGTTTCATGATCTAGTGCATGCAGCCAAGTAACCATTATGTAACAGTTGCACCCAATCTCAATTGACTGTTGTTGCTGAGTTGGTGAATATCAAGGTTGCCTGGCATTTTCTCAGCATATATATGATCAAATATCTCAGTGGGCTGATCATATAATGCCCTACAACCACACCCTACCCCAAGATTACTATAGTAGAAAGAAATTAATAAGAATTTTAGTTCTCGAAATCTTGGAGTATCCTCAGATTTATAGGCCAATTTAAAAAATTTGTTCCATCAAATTTATTATCCTCAAGTATGCTGTTAAGTCGATTCTTAGACATCTACAATTAATAGAAAAATTAGTAGATTATAATAAAAATATGTTCAAGTTAAGGACATGGACTTCAGTCATTAACCCTCCCACTATTTCTATAAAAATCATCACTCTCAAATAGGCTTTCGAAAAACCTTTACTTAGTGGGCTTTGGGTCCACAAGCAAAATTCTCGATGTTGTGCTTTTACGATTCACATGGAAATAACCTTGTCGGAGGTATCAAATACCATTCTCGACCTACTAGATCCCTAAGATATTATGCATCACCTTTTTCACGTGATTCCGGGGACTCCAACCGAATCACGTTGCTTGTTGTTAGACCCAACCCATCAATGAAATCATAGAGCAGACTACCACCGCCCCATGACTCATGAGATAGATAAATAGGTGTGTATTCCCTTTGTTCACAATAATAATGCAGGTTCACTTTAATCAAAATGTGCCACGACTCGTGAGACCACGTATGGCTGAACTCAACTTCCTCACTACATTATAGTGGATGGAAGACATGTAATACCAAGCCTTTGCTTATTTTAATTTTTGGGTCTAATATTTTAACTTGGTCCAACCAAGTGAGGGTTATTTGTTATTTATATGACCGAGACCTCATCACATTTAATATTTTTCATGCGTGATATTCTAAATATTAAAAACATTGATTAAAATTCATGGAACGTAAAAATAAAAGTGTAGCACGCCACTATTGGATAATCAAAACCCGCCTATGCGATCTATTGAGCTCATAGTAGATTTATGGTCAGTCTACGGTAGGCCCATTAACATAGTATGGGCTTTGTAATCTCTCTTTATTTCTTCATCTCCTCCGTGGGCTCCGTCCTTCGGACCTCTTCTCCATGAGCCAACCCATGGCTCCTCCATAGGCCTCTATTGTTTGCGGTAGTCCTTTCAATTGTTACAAAAAAAATAACTAAACCTCCCTAACCAATTACACTTATTACAGCTAAAAAGAAACCCCAAATAGAAGTTCCAGGAAGTACATAAATAGGGAGAAAATAAGTGGCACGCATGCCACAACCCTACAGAAAATAAACCATCCAATGGATTTTGTGATTATCCATGTTAATCAAATTAACAAAAAAACACATTTATTCTCAAAATAAACATACACAACAAATATAACACAAACCATGCATTATAATAATAATATCAAATATCATATACGAATCACATATCCAATCCGAGGGTTTTTATATTAAAAATAATGCAACTTATTTATGGACATCAGTGCAACCGATACAAAAAATTAATTCTTGTTTGAGAACCCATTCAAATTAATTTTAGTAATTTAATTTTGGAAAATAGCTTATCTCAACCAAAAATTAAATTTCCCAAAATTTACTGTTTCAGAAAAATATGCAGAAAATTATGAAAAAAAAAATTCTGAAAAAACATAAAGCAGACATCAGCAAAAAATGTGCGCACCCCGCTCGTGGATCTACTTCCAATGTATGCCCGCGCATTCCAGCGCAGACGTGCATGCGCCCTTGCCAGCATGCATGTCCGCAGGCGTGTGCTTGTCGGCACATCTACTGCCACTTTTTTATTTTTTTGACACTTTTTGTTTTTTCTTCTATGGACTTTAAATCAAACCTAATTTAATCTATAAGTCCAATATTACAATATACTTTGATCCAATTAAAGGATCCAAGCCTTCTATTTTCTCTCTTTTAGCTTATAATCCAATTCATACATCGGACCAAGCCAGTAAAATTAATCCAATTAATTTTAATAGCTAACTTGAAATTCTAATTAATTCAATTAATTAAATTAAAGTCATCCATCGAATGAATTGGTCTAAATAAATGATCTCATCATTTATTCTCTCCAAGATTTGATTTAATTCAATTAAATTAATCCGACTCTTCTTTAATTAATCCTAAATTAATTCCATCCCATTATAGTGGTAGGATGTGACTCTTTAGGTTCACCCTCAACTAGGCTTGGGCGTGTGTGACCAACAAAATTAATTAAATCTATTTTACTTAATTATTTTGAATTATTCCATAATTAGAAATAGCTTGTTATCATGGGTGGTCGTGTAGCAATGATCCATGGTACTAGAAATTACGTGAATAGCGGTGTGAACATGTAAGCTCTGAATATGAACGAGTACGGTCCTACTGCCAACAATCTCCCGGTCTTAGAATTAGGCATGGAATTTGGTGTCGGTTCCCATCTTTGACTAGGCAACAATGCTTAATACTCGAGACGCATTTACTCTATTGACCTGATCTTAAAAACTATGCCTAATCGATCTATAATTTTGGCTAAATACTTTTAAAGTCTAAACTATCTTAGTGTGAATAGGTGAACTCACTGACATATACTGACAGGGGATAGATCCTCTCTTGGAATTCACCGTCCTTGCTACATACTCGGAATGCACTGGATAAGGATTATGACGATCATGTCTCACGACATAGTCACCGCTCGCCATATCCAAGATGCAGTCTTCATATGCACGTTACTGGCATGATTACTCAAGTCCGAGAACTAATCTCGTACTATCAGAACCAAAAAATCACAGCATACCGATCAAGCCTTAATAGTTTCCATATGACGATTCCCGCAAGTCTGTTCAGTCAGTCGACTATCTTCCTAACTAATCCACTAAAATAGCAAAGAAGACCTACGTCTCCTACCAACGAAACACGACTGCAATACTTAGTGCAAGTCTCTATAAGACCTTTGATGCCCTATTTTCAAGTTCGCCCCTTGGAACGTATTAGGCCGAGACCCTCATGAGTTGGTTTCATAGCTGCCAAATCTATGCATAGCCCAACTCCACGACTTTCACCTTTCGATCTGTGCGCATTTGGTTGTGACACTGGAAATCCCGTTCAACATTAGAGGTACAAAAAATAAAACCAACTTGATGAACTCTTACCGTATTCATCAATCGAATATTATTCGATAAAGATTGGAGAGTGATTAACAACCAATCTAACCAGCTTTTTGTCATTCATTCCAACAACGTTATGGCTCGTCTGTGGCTCCGTTGGGTTGTAAATGTACAAACTCAAGGGGGTCTACTTGATCAAATGCATAAGTGGACGTCATCCCGATTCTCTTTCCTACATTGCTCCTTTAATTGTAAGTATGACTCTAAATTAGTAATTTTCACGACAACTGCTCTAAGGTGTGGCACTTTGGGGCAATGTGGTTGAAGGTAGACAAGTGTGTGAAGATCATTTCTGATAGTGGGAAGGTTGTTTGTACCTCTTTTAACATTAAACATCTACTCAGCGAGTCTAAAGCTGTAGGATTTAACTGGCTAGATAGACCAAGTGATCATTTGGACACTTGAAATGGATGATTAAAGAGCTTGAAGAAATGATTAAATTTCTAAAGTCTTGACCATTGACTAAAAATGCTGAAAAAATGTTGAGAGGAAATTGAGAGATGTTTTATGGAAGATGAGATCATCTACAAACGAAGAGGCAAAGCAGATTGGTTAAAAGAGGATGATTGAGACTCAAGGTTGTTTCATTTGAAAGCATCTCATAGGCATCAACTGAACAAGATCGATGGACTGGAAAATGATGAGTGTACGTGGTGTCAAGAAAAAGAGTAGACTAAGAGCATCTCATAGGCATCAATTTTTTCGATGAATTATTCACCTTGGCATACCCCTCTCCAACGATCATTGATGAGGTAGTAAACACAGGTGAACGTAAGGTATCAAAGGAGATGAAATGACCGTTCAAAGAACCCTACAAAGAGAAGGAGATTGTAGAAGCTATCTCATAAGTGTCTCCTATGAAATCACCCAGACCCAATGGTATGCCCCAGATCTTTTGTCAAAAAGTTTAGCATATCATAAGAAAAAAGTATCACTTTTGTCATTCTTAACTTGTTGCATAATCAATGGTTTGATCCTTCGCTAAATGTTACTCATATACTTCTAATTCTAAAATGTGTTAAGCTTGATTCAGTTTAATGTTTTCGGCCTATTAGCTTTTGCAATGTCATTTATAGAGTGCATAAAAAACCATAGCCAGATTAAACCTTTTCTTTTTTAATTATCTCATAATCACAATTGGCCTTTATTCCAGGTCGATTAATATCTGTAATTATCTCATAATCACAATTGGCCTTTATTCCAGGTCGATTAATATCTGTTAATTTTTTTCTTACTTATTATGCTAATCACTTCTTGAAATATGTGACAGGAGGAAAGAAAGGCTATTTAACAATGAATCTTGACATGAGCAACGTCTAGGACCTAGTTGAGTGGCTCTTCTTGGAGGGTATCGTATTAGACTAGGGTTTGATTACTCTTTTGACCATCTCCTTTTGATGCTTGTTTTGTACTATTAGTTATTCTTTTCCTCCTAATGGTGAGAATTTTGGACTAGTAAATTGCCTATTTCTAATGCTCTTTGAGTCCATCACATTTTCTCATCCTTAGCTAGAAGAGATTGTCCAACTAGAATGGTAAGTTTCATTCTTGATTATGCATAATCCAATTATGAGATAATATAAATTTTATATTTCACCCAATAGACATCTCTCATTTAATGTTACATAAAAGACTTTATTGACCAATATACGTAATCAAAATTGTCCAACAATAATTGAAATCACTATTTCGATCATGCTAGGTTACATAAATGCTATACTAACATGATCACCACTAAGCATTACTAAGTCCCTAGTCGTTACAATAATAGCCCCTCTATCGCTAAGCCTTAGGAACTTCTTGTTTCAACTTTTTTATTTTTCATCATCACCTGCAAACCATTCACAAATTATGAATTCAGTGGTATCCAATACCATGAGTAGAATGGTGATTATGTTAATACTCAATTAAAACTTTTACCTTCATTGGAGAGAAGCTCAGGACACTCCCTCTTCCAATGGCCCTTCTCTCAGCAATAAATGCAAACCTCATTTGGTATCCTTGACTGACAAACAATCTTCGTTTTTCCTTTACCCCCGCCTAACAGCGTAACAGGATCACTTGAAGTGCTAGAAGCAATAGAAGAAGTCTCATCACTCTTTCTCTCCCCCATTTGGCACCCTTGCCCTTCGCTTTAGGGATCGAAGCCTCACCCACTAGTACTGGCTGATGCAGATTTTTCAACTTGTCTTGTACTGAACCAATATATTAATCAACTCATGAAGGTTTCTCTCAATCCCATTCATGTTATAGTTGATAATAAATTGATCAAAAAAGGGTGGTAGTGATTGTAAGATCACGTTCATTCTCGAAATCAGCCTGGAGGTCTTTCAACTTTTCTACTAGGGATAGTATCATCACTCGACACTCTCATACGGACAATCCCTTAACTATTCTAGCACCTAAGAATTCCTTCATACAGTATCGCATAAAGTTCATTCATGCGGTGCATTATTGACCATACATCTTTGTACCTCTCGTACTGTTTCTAGATCTTGTTACTCATCATGCCCAGTACGATACTGCGTACTATCTAGTTGTCCTCATGCCACTGAGTAAATTTCTCGAGCGTCAAATGTTTTCCTAGCAAGAACCCTTTTGGCAAAGTACGAGGTAGACTTATCCAGAACATAAGTTTAATTCTCGAAATCTTGGATTATCATCAGATTTCTTAGCCAACTTGAATAATTAGTTCCATCAAATTTATTATCCTCAAGTATGCTGTTAAGTGGATTCTTAGACATCTACAATAAATACAAAAATTAATAGATTATTATAAAATTATGTTCAAGTTAACGATTTGGACTTCAGTCATTAACCCTCCCACTATTTCTATAAAAACCATCACTCTCAAATGGATTTTCGAAAAACCTTTTCTTAGTGGGCTTAGGGTCCACAAGCAAAATCGATGTTTATTTCCTTTTTTGGGTCTAATATTTTAACTTGGTCCAACCAAGTAAGGGTTTTTTGTTATTTATATGACCGAGACCTCATCACATTTAATATTTTTTCATGCATAATATTCTAAATATTAATTAAAATGCATGGAACGCAAAAATAAAAGTCTAGCACGGCACTATTGGATAATCATAAGCCGCCTATGTGATCTACTGAGCTCATAGTAGATCTATGGTCAGTCTAGGGTAGGCCGATTAACATACTATGGGCTTTGTAATCTCTATTTATTTCTTCATCTCCTTCGTTGGCTCCATCCTTTGGACCTCTTCTCCATGAGCCAACCCATGGCTCCTCCATAGGCCTCCATTGTCTGAGCTAGTTTTTTCAATTGTTACAAAAAATAAAACTAAATCTTCCTAACCTACTACACTTATTACGACTAAAAAGGAACCCCAAACAGAAGTAGCGGAAAGTACATAAATAGGGAGAAAACATGCCTTAAATAATTAGGCTAAAAATAGAGAGATAAGAAAATAAGTGGCGCGCATGCCACAACCCAACAGAAAATAAACCATCCAATGAATTTTGTGATCATCTATGTTAGTCAAATTAACAAAAAAGCACATTTATTTTCAAAATAAACATGCACAAAAAATATAACACAAACCATGCATTATAATAATAATATCCAATGTCATATATTAATCACATATCCAATCCAAGGATTTTTCTATTAAAAATAATGCAACTTATTTATGACCAGAAGTGCAACCGATACAAAAAATTAATTCTTGTTTGAGAACCCATTCAAATTAATTTTAGTAATTTAATTTTAAAGAATACCACATCTCAACCAAAAATTAAATTCCCCAAAATTTACTTTTCAGAAAAATATGCAGAAAATTCAGAAAAAATAAAAATTTTGAAAAAACATAAAGTAGACATGTGCAAAAAATGCGCGCACCCCGCTCGTGGATCTGCTTCCAATGCACGCCCAGGCGTCCAGCGTAGACATGCATGCGCCCTTCCTAGCACGCATGTCCACAAGAGTGCGCGCTCGGCCGTGCGCTTATCGACACCTCTACTGCCATTTTTTTTATTTTTTTGAAACTTTTTGGTTTTTTTCTTACTTTCCAAGAATCAATTATATTTTAGATATTCCAAAATTTAAGAAAAATTCTCAAGCCCAAAATTAAATGCAAAATTAAATCTTGACCAATGGGTGTACCCTTAATCTTTTCCCCGACCTTTGGTGTAAAAATAAAACAATGAAGGCCAATAATTTGGAGAAAAAATAAATAAGAGAGACAAAAATCCACATTATGTTCGACTACAAGCGTTGATTCCTCATTCTGTATCGTTCGCAGTGACATCTCGATTTAGAGACCCTCCAAAGACTAACATACCACCACTAATGGATGTGGAGATTTTGTACTAGCAAATGCAAAAAATGCGCGCACCCCGCTCGTGGATCTGCTTCCAATGCACGCCCAGGCGTCCAGCGTAGACATGCATGCGCCCTTCCTAGCACGCATGTCCACAAGAGTGCGCGCTCGGCCGTGCGCTTATCGACACCTCTACTGCCATTTTTTTTATTTTTTTGAAACTTTTTGGTTTTTTTCTTACTTTCCAAGAATCAATTATATTTTAGATATTCCAAAATTTAAGAAAAATTCTCAAGCCCAAAATTAAATGCAAAATTAAATCTTGACCAATGGGTGTACCCTTAATCTTTTCCCCGACCTTTGGTGTAAAAATAAAACAATGAAGGCCAATAATTTGGAGAAAAGATAAATAAGAGGGACAAAAATCTACATTATGTTCAACTATAAGCGTTGATTCCTCATTCTGTATCGTTCGCAGTGACATCTCGATTTAGAGACCCTCCAAAGACTAACATACCACCACTAATGGATGTGGAGATTTTGTACTAGCAAAAACTCAACAAATGTGCAAACAATCAACAATGTTATTGTTTAACATTTGATCCTTTGTTCCTCATTGGATCTCTAAGATCTTAAGAGGGTTTTTAGAGAGAAAATAGGAGTGAAATTTCATGGGTATATTTTTGCTGCACCTACTGGTTGGCTGTGAGTATTTTAGAAACTTTATATGTGATCTAGTCACAAGATACCAAGGAGCTTTAACCTAGAAAGATTTCTTCAACCATCTCTCTATGCCACACCACACCCAAGGAGGAGTTTTGACTCTTTAACCTAGCCATGGCCTAACAAAGGACTTGGGCTTGCATTTTCATGTACCGAGCTTGATTAATTAAAACTAAATCAAGCCATAAGCAGAAATAGCTCATTAATTAAATTTAATTTAAATAATTATTTTGAATTAACCCATAATCAGAAATAGCTCACTCGATTTAGAGACCCTCCAAAGACTAACATACCACCACTAATGGATGTGGAGATTTTGTACTAGCAAAAACACAACAAATGTGCAAACAATGAACAATGTTATTGTTTAACATTTGATCCTTTGTTCCTCATTGGATCTCTAAGATCTTAAGAGGTTTTTTAGAGAGAAAATAGGAGTGAAATTTCATGGGTATATTTTTGTTGCACCTACTGGTTGGCTGTGAGTATTTTAGAAACTTTATATGTGATCTAGTCACAAGATACCAAGGAGCTTTAACCTAGAAAGATTTCTTCAACCATCTCTCTATGCCACACCACACCCAAGGAGGAGTTTTGACTCTTTAACCTAGCCAGGATGTCGGTTCCCATCCTTGACTAGGCAATAATGCTTAATACTCGAGATGCATTTACTCTACTGATCTGATTTTAAAACTATCCCTGATCGATCAATCATTTTGGCTAAATACTTTTAGAGTCTAAACTATCTTAGAGCGCATAAGAGAACTCATTGACATATATTGATAGGAGATAGAGTCCTTTGTTGGAATCCACCGTCCTTACTAAATACTCAAAATGCACTAGATAAGGCTCATGACGATCATGTCTCAAGACACAATCACCACTCGCCATATCTAAGATACAGTCTTCATATGCACGTGAGTAGCATGATTACTCAAGTCCGATGACTAATCTCGTACTATCAGAACCAAAAATCCCAGTCATACTGATCAAGCCTTAATAGTTTCCATATGACGATTCCTACAAGTCAGTTGCGTCAGTCAACTACCTTCTGAACTAATACACTAAAATAGCAAAGAATACCTACGTCTCTTTCCGACAAAACATGGCTGCGATACTTAGTACAAGACTCCATAGGACCTTTGATGCCCTATTTCTAGGTTCTCGACATAAAACGCATCAGGCCGAGACCGTCATGTGTTGGTTTTATAGTTGTGAAATCTATGCATACCCCAACTCCATGAGTTTTACCTTTCGATCTGTGGGCATTTGGTTGTGATATTGAAAACCCCGTTCAGTATAGTGGGACCGATTAAAGAGAAAGACCTGAGGGCATTAAACAAAATAAAACACACTGCCAACTTGATGAATTCTTACAGTATTCATCAATCTAATATTATTCGATAAAGATTGCAGAATGATTAACAACTAATCTAACTGGCTCATTGTCATTCATTCCAATAATGTCATGGCTCGTTTGGATTGTACATTTGGAAACTCAAGGTGGTCTACCTGATGAAATGCCAAAGTAGACGTCATCCCAATTCAATTGTCTGACTATGCTCCTTTAATTATAAGTATGACTCTAGATCAGCAATTTTCACGACAACTACTCTAAGGTGTAGCGCTTTGGGGCAATGTGGTTGAAGGTAGACGAGTGTGTGAAGATGATTTTTGATAGTGGGAAGGTTGTTTGTACCTCTTTTAACACCAAACATCTACTTAGCGAGTCTAAAGGTGTAGGATGTAACTGGCTAGATAGAGTAAGTGCTCATTTGGACACTTGAAATGGATGATTAAAGAGCTTGAAGAAAGGATTACATTTCTAGAGTCTTGACCATTGATTGAAAATGCTGAAAAAAGGTTGAGAGGAAATTGAGAGATGTTTTATGGAAGATGAGATCATCTACAAACAAAGAGGCAAAGAATATTGGTTAAGAGAGGATGATTGAGACTCAAGGCTATTTCATTTTAAAGCATCTTACAGGCATCATCTGAACAAGATTGATGGACTGCAAAATGATGAGTGTACGTGGTGTCAAGAAAAAGAGTAGATTGTGAGCATCATTATCAATTTTTTTGATGAATTATTCACCTTGGCATACCCCTTTCCAACGATCATTGACGAGGTAGTAAACACAAGTGAACGTAAGGTATCAAAGAAGATGAAATGACCGTTCAAAGAACCCTACAAAGAGAAGGAGATTGTAGAAGCTATCTCATAAGTGTCTCCTATGAAATCACCCAGACCCAATGGTATTGCCCAAATCTTTTGTAACAAATTTTAGCATATCATAAGAAAAAAATATCTCTTTTGTCATTCTTAACTTGTTGCATAATAAATGTGTTTGATCCTTCGTTGAATCTTACTCATATACTTCTAATTCCAAAATGTGATAAGCTTGATTCAGTTTAATGTTTTCGACCTATTAGCTTTTGCAATGTCATTTATAGAGTGCATAAAAAACCATAGCTAGATTAAACCTTTTCTGTTTTGATTATCTCATAATCACAATTAGCCTTTATTCCAAGTCGATTAATATCTGTTAATATTTTTCTTACTTATGATGCTAATCATTTCTTGAAATCTGAGATAGGAGGAAAGAACGGCTATTTAATAATGAAGCTTGACATGAGCAACGTCTAGGTCCTGGTTGAGTGGCTCTTCTTAGAGTCTATCTTATTAGACTAGGGTTTGAGTACTCTTTTGTCCATCTCCTTTTGATGCTTGTTTTGTACTGTTAGTTATTCTTTAGCTCTTAATGGTGAGAATTTTGGACTAGTAAAGCTGTCTAGGGGAATAGGACAAGAATAAGCCTTATCGCCTTACCTATTCTTATTTTGTGGAGAAGTTCTCATTGGAATGTTAAAAAAGAGGCTAAATCACTGAGTTCTATCCACCTATTCTTGGTTGAAGAGAGGTTGGAATGTTAAAAAAGCGGCTAAATTACTGTGGCACTCCGAATATCTCACCTATTCTTGGTTGAAGATACCCTTGTGTTTTTTGCAAGGCCACATCGTCATCTTCCCATGGTACCATACTATACCAATACACACAAGCATCGGGGATAGATTATTAATCTTAAAAAATCAAGCACGGGGTATAGTAGGAACATATGCAATGAACACCACTTGGCCGTAGCGAAAGTCAACACTTGGGGTAACCAGCGGTGGTGGACGCTTGAAGAAAGAAGTATTAATGTGCTTGAATTAACGATATGATTTGACAAAGAGTACAAGACTGGAAGAAGAAGATGCTTTCCCAAGCGGGTAAGGAGACTCTCCTAAAGGCAATTATTCAATCTATCCCAATGTATCCTATATCATGCTTAAAATTTTGCTCATCACCTATTCATGATAGTAAAGGCATGATGGTGGGACAAGAAAGGCGACAGAAGAGAGCATTGGGTATCGTGGAACACTTTCTGCATTTTGCGATAATGCATTACCCACATTGGGCAATCGGATAAAGCATAAGGTTGAAGTCTGTAAAGTTTGCCCTGTGTAAAGTGGAGGACGAAACACTCAACTATGTCTCTTAAAGTACACATTTTTCAGGCAGATCTAGGCATTGTCACTTATTCCTAATCTAATTATTTTAGCCCCTTATCTAAACTGTGACTACTAGTATCAAATTCCTGTATGTCACTTTGGCGTTTAGAAGCTGATTCATTTGTTACTATCTGTTGGAATATCTAAATCACCGCAATAAGTGTTTGATGGAGTCATCAAGTTCTCACCCTAATGTGATAATATGTCAGTCAACAATCCATCTTCCCGACTTCATGAATTGTTACCATAGTCTTAGTACAATACAGAATCAAGCTCAAACAAATCAGTGGTATCCTCCACCTACTGATTCAGTAAAAGTTCATTTGATGGCGCATATTCTCAAGAATAATCATCTATGGGTATAGGGGTAGTTGCAAGAAACTCTAAAGACATCTGTTTAGCAGGGTGGATGAAATATTTCTCTTTTCCAACTACACCTGACCATCTTGGAAGGGAAGGAAGCAATGGAAACACTGCAGGAGTGTTCTTATTGAAGGTGATTGCTTATCAATCATCAATAAGCTTAAGGTTGTTGAATTGGTCTCCTTATCACTAGGACCAATTTATGAAGATATCAAGACATTAGCAGTAGCTTTTCATTCCATCACTGTTGTGCATGTTCATCAACAAGCAAACAATCTTGCACATTAATTGGCAAGAAATGCTCACTACAGCACTGAGGGGATTGAATTATTACTTAGATATATTATATAGCTGTTCGTGGTAAACATACGATATGATTTTGGTATCCAAGAAAAAAAAGAAAAGTAAAAGAATGCATATTAATCACTTAATGTGTCCTAGCAATAGCTAATATCATAAAGTTAGATTTAACCAAATGGTGGGTCCTAGGAGTTACCTATATTATTTGTGATAATATCAAATCAGACTTAATGGGTCAAAGCTGAAATAGTGAAGCTGTGGGAATAGTAATTTTGTTCCAAAAACTTGTTTATATAACTTATCAGTTTCTGGATAAACCTATATCCCAATAGTGTGATTATGCCGAGTTTATTTAATAACTATAACTAATATTTATCTTTTATGGTAAACTAAAAGGTACTTTAAGATTGGTTTACAAGTAGTGTCTCTATTGTACTAAATTGGCCCGCACACAAAGTAATGTAACTCTAAGGCAAAATTGCACCTTTTGTCCCGTAAGGGCCCTTTTCAATTTAGTTCCATTTATTGCAATTTTCTCACATTGCATCTCATGAGCTGATAAGTTTCTCAACTAAAGTCCTCAAGTGCAGTTGCACCCAATACATTCGTGTATATACATATATGTATATATTTATGTAATTTCAACTGCCTTATGACTCATACTTAAATATTGGAACTCATATAATTCTTCCTCTCAAGTGTTGAGAATTCAATTTCATTTATCTTTCATCTTGCAGATTAGAATGAAGCTGCCAAACGTTAATCGGGCTCTGGCAGCCCGACTTCTTGAGGAGGAGGAAGAGCTGAATGAGAATAAGGGAGCTGATGATGCAGATGTTCAGAAAAAATCAAATAAAACGAAAGGTCTCACGTGTGAAGTTCTCAAAGACGAGAGGTTTATAGCTATATTTGAAAATAAGGTATTTCATAGAGGTTTGGTTTATGCAAAAAACTTGCTTTTCTTGATTGCTGCTGTTAGTTATGATCAACCATGTAGTACCTTGTTCCCAGGGATTTGTGAAATAGTTGGAACTTTAATAACTCCTGGACAGTAAGTAATATAGAGACATGTGAAAATGCACAAGAAATGATAATCATTATACATATCTTTAGGGCAAAGAATCAATTTTGAGAGAATTGAGATACAGATATATCGGCTGGTCACGGGCTTGAGTATTAACCACCTTTATCCTCTAAAATTTAGGCTACATCATTGGGATATCTCTCAGATTAGCGTGACAACCTTTTGAATAGTACACGAATGTATTGGGTGGATTTTGTTTGATGATTAGTGTAGAAAGATTCATTAATGATGATGGCATCACTGTTGGACTCGTACTGACAACATATGTATTAGAATTTGTTTACGTCCAAACAGCAACCAAATTATGTATTTTTTCTTGACACCGCTTGCAGGACTTTGAGGTTGATGAATTCTCAAACGAATACCTAGCTTTGCACCCAATGCCATCAACAACAAAAAAAGGCATCTTTGCTGGAGGAGCATTTCGAAGCTGTTGAAGAAGAGGATGAAAGGGCTATTGGTGGTTTTGATGCATCATCAGCGAGTGAATTGTGAGAAGATGAGCATGAAAACACAAAGGCCAAATCCAAGAAGAAAGTGCAAGCTCCTAGGTGAGACACATGTTTTCATTTGGACAACAGGAACACAATTTCGTTCTTTGTGCATGCAGAAGTCATCACATAAAAACAAGTTCAAAAAGCACATTTACCTAATGAAGTCTTCAATATCATGTCATATCTGCAGATTTTTCGAAGTTAAGGTTAAATGGCAAAAGAAGGGTTTTCTAAAAACCCCTCAAAAACCGAGAGGAAAAACCAACAGAGGGGTTAGGGTTTAGTACCAGTGGCGGAGGGTTTATTACTCCTGTTGATGGAAGCGAATATGTGCTTCTTTCATCAATCAGCACACCCAGGAGAAGCGGCGTTGGAGGTGGATGCGACACAAAAATCCAAGAAAGAAAACCCCACTGGTAAAAACCTTAAAAACTATTGTTCGCCTCCCACCATCAAACTCCATCCATATCCACATGTTTTCACTTCTCGGATTTTTTATTTCCTTTATTTAGGGTTTGAAATGCCAGAGCAGTAGAGAGGAAAGGGCAAGAAAAAAGGAAAAGAAACTGACTGCTACAGGGAACTTGAGGGCGGAATTATTTGCTGCTTGGTTTACTATTCCTGCTAATTATTTTCTAATAATAACTTTGGTAAGATTGATTACCTTGAGAAGAACAAGATGGTAATGCTAGATGATTTAGTTATTGATCAAAATCGATAAACTTACTATAAGCACTCTCTCCATTGTACGCTGCACTTTAACTTGAATAAAGTTTATAACGTAGTAAAGATTTTGTGTATATACATATATGTGTATATTTATATAATTTCAACTGCCTTATGGCACATACTTAAACAATGGAACTCCTATCATTCTTCCTATCAAGTGTGGAGAATTCCATATCATTTATCTTTCATCTTGCAGATTAAGAGGAAGCTGTCGAAAGTTAATCGGGCTCTGGCAGCCCGACTTCTTGAGGAGGAGGAAGAACTGAATGAGATTTAGGGAGCAAATGATGCAGATGTTTAGAAAACATCAAAGGAAAAGAATGGTCGCACAAGTGAAGTTCCAAAGATGAGAAATTTACAACTATGTTTGAAAATAAGTTATTTCGTAGAGGTTATGTTTATGCAAAAAACTTGCTTTTCCTGATTGCTGCTGTTAGTTATGATCAACCATGTAGTACCTTGTGCCCAGGGATTTTTGAAATAGTTGGAACTTTAATAACCCCTGGACAGTGAGTAATATAGAGACATGTGAAAATGCACAAGAAATGATAATCAATATACATATCCTTAGTGCAAAGAATCAATTTTGAGAGCAATGAGATACAGATATATCGGCTGGTCACGGGCTTGAGTATTAACCACCTTTATCCTCTGAAAATTAGGCTACATCATTGGGATATCTCTCAAATTAGCATGACAACCTTTTGAATAGTACACGAATGTATTGGGTGGATTTTGTTTGATGATTAGTGTAGAAAGATTCATTAATGGTGATGGCATCACTGTTAGACTCGTACTGACATCATATGTAATGGAATTTATTTACATCCAAACAGTAGCCAAATTATGTATTGTTTCTTGACACCGCTTGTAGGACTTTGGTTGAAGAATTCTCGAACGAATACCTGGCTTTGAACCCAATGCCATCAACAACAAAAAAAGCTACCTTTGCGGGAGGAGCATTTTGAAGCTGTTGAAGAAGAGGATGAAAAGGCTATTGGTGGTTCTCATACATCATCAGTGAGTGAATTGCCAGAATATGAGCATGAAAACACAAAGGCCATATCCAAGAAGAAAGTACAAGCTCCTAGGTGAGACACATGTTTTCATTTGGATAGCAAGAACAAAATTTTGTTCTTTGTGCATGCAGAAGTCATCACATAAAAAAAATTTCAGAATGCACATTTACATAATCAAGTCTTCAATATCATATCATATTTGCAGATTTTTCGAAAAAGCTTTCTAAAAACTGCTCAAAAACAGAGAGGAAAAACAACAGAGGGGTTAGGATTTAGTACCACTGGTGGAGGGTTTATTACTCCGGCTGATGGAAGCGAAGATGTGATTCTTTCATCAATCAACACACCCAGGAGAAGCGGCGTTGGAGGTCGATGCGACACAAAAATCCAAGAAAGAAAACCCCACAAGTAAAAACCCTCAAAACTACTGTTCGCCTCCCACCATCAAACCCCATCCATACCCACATGTTTTCACTTCTCCATTTTTTTATTTCTTTTATTTAGGGTTTGATAAGCCAGAGCAATAGAGAGGAAAGGGCAAGAAAAAAGGAAAAGAAATTGACTGTTACAGGGAACTTGAGGGGGCAATTGTTGATTGCTTGGTTTACTGTTACTTCTAATTTTTTTCTAATAATTACTTTGGTAGGATTGATTACCTTGAGAAGAACAAGATGGTAATGCTAGATGATTTAGTTATTGATCAAAATCGATAAACTTACTATAAGCACTCTCTCCATTGTACGCTGCACCTCAACTTGAATAAAGTTTATGACGTAGTACAGATTTTGTGTATATACATATATGTATATATTTATGTAATTTCAACTGCCTTGCGACTCATACTTAAATATTGGAACTGATATCATTCTTCCTATCAAGTGTAAAGAATTCAATTACATTTATCTTTCATCTTGCAGATTAAGAGGAAGCTGCCGAAAGTTAATCGGACTTCTTGAGGACGAGGAAGAGCTGAATGAGATTTAGGGAGCTGATGATGTAGATGTTTAGAAAACATCAAAGAAAAAGAAAGGTCGCACGAGTGAAGTTCTCAAAGATGAGAGGTTACAGCTATGTTTGAAAATAAAGTATTTCACAGAGGTTCTATTTATGCAAAAGACATACTTTTTTTTATTGTTGCTGTTAGTTATGATCAACCATGTAGTACCTTGTTCCCAGGGATTTGTGAAATAGTTGGAACTTTAATAACCCCTGGACAGTAAGTAATATAGAGACATGTGAAAATGCACAAGAACTGATAATCATTATACATATCTTTAGCGCAAAGAATCAATTTTGAGAGCAATGAGATAGAGATATATCGGCTGGTCACGGGCTTGAGTATCAACCACCTTTATCCTCTAAAATTTAGGATACATCATTGGGATATCTCTCAAATTAGCGTAACAACATTTTGAATAGGACACGAATGTAGTGGGTGGAATTTGTTTGATGATTAGTGTAGAAAGATTCATTAATGATGATGGTATCACTGTTGGACTCGTACTGACAACATATGTATTGGAATTTGTTTACGTCCAAACAGCAACCAAATTACATATCATTTCTTGACACCGCTTCCAGGACTTTGAGGCTTAAGAATTCTCAAACAAATACCTGGCTTTGCACCCAATGCCATCAACAACAAAAAAAGGCATCTTTGCTGGAGGAGCATTTTGAAGCTGTTGAAGAAGAGGATGAAAAGGCTATTGGTGGTTCTGATGCATTATCAGCGAGTGAATTGTGAGAAGATGAGCATGAAAACACAAAGGCCAAATCCAAAAAGAAAGTACAATCTCCTAGGTGAGACACATATTTTCATTTGGAGAGCAAGAAAAAAATTTCGTTCTTTGTGCATGTAGAAGTCATCACATAAAAATAAGTTCAGAATGCACATTTACCTATTCAAGTCTTCAATAACATGTCATATCTGCAGATTTTTCGAAGTGAAGGATAAATGGCAAAAGAAGGGTTGTCTAAAAACCCCTAAAAAACGGAGAGGAAAAACCAATAGAAGGGTTAGGGTTTAGTACTAGTGGCGGAGGGTTTATTACTCCGGTTGATGGAAGCGAAGATGTGTTTCTTTCATCAATCAACACATCCAGGAGAAGCGGCGTTGGAGGTGGATGTGACACAAAAATCCAAGAAAGAAACCCCACTCATAAAAACCCTTAAAACTACTGTTCGCCTCCCACCATCAAACCCCATCCATAACCACATGTTTCCACTTCTCTATTTTTTATTTCTTTTATTTAGGGTTTGAAAAGCCAAAGCAGTAGAGAGGAAAGGGCAAGAAAAAAGGAAAAGAAATTGACTGTTATAGGGAACTTGAGGGGGGAATTGTTGGTTTCTTGGTTTACTGTTACTGGTAATTTTTTTCTGATAATTACTTTGGTAGGATTGAATACCTTCAGAAGAACAAGATGGTAATGCTAGTTGAATTAGTTATTGATCAAAATCGATAAACTTACTATAAGCACTCGCTGCACCTCAACTTGAATAAAGTTTATGACGGAGTATAGATTTGTGTATATACATATATGTATATATTTATGTAATTTCAATTGCCATGTGACTCATACTTAAATATTAGAACTTATATCATTCTTCCTATCAAGTTTAAAGAATTCAATTTCATTTATCTTTCATCTTGCATATTAAGAGGAAGCTGCCGAAAGTTAATCGGGCTCTGGCAGCCCGACTTCTTTAGGAGGAGGAAGAGCTGAATGAGAATAAGGGAGGTGATGATGCAGATGTTCAGAAAACATCAAACTAAAAGAAAGGTCTCACTAGTGAATTTCTGAAAGATGAGAGGTATACAGCAATGTTTGAAAATAAGGCATTTCATAGCGGTTGTGTTTATGCAAAAAACTTGCTTTTCTTGATTGCTGCTGTTAGTTATGATCAACCATGTAGAACCTTGTTCCCAGGGATCTGTGAAATAGTTGGAACTTTAATAACCCCTGGACAGTAAGTAATATAGAGACATGTGAAAATGCGCAAGAACTGATAATCATTATACATATCTTTAGTGCAAAGAATCAATTTTGAGAGCAATGAGATAGAGATATATCGGCTGGTCACGGGCTTGAGTATCAACCACCTTTATCCTCTGAAATTTAGGATACATCATTCGGATATCTCTCAAATTAGAGTAACAATATTTTGAATAGGACACGAATGTAGTGGGTGGATTTGGTTTGATGATTAGTGTAGAAAGGTTTATTAATGACGATGGCATCACTGTTGGACTCGTACTAACAACATATGTATTGGAATTTGTTTACGTCCAAACAGCAGCCAAATTACTTATCATTTCTTGACATCGCTTCCAGGACTTTGAGGTTGATGAATTCTCAAACAAATACCTGGCTTTGCACCCAATGCTATCAACAACAAAAAAAGGCATCTTTGCTGGAGGAGCATTTTGAAGCTGTTGAAGAAGAGGATGAAAAGGCTATTGGTGGTTCTGATGCATCATCAGTGAGTGAATTGTGAGAAGATGAGCATGAAAACACAAAGGCCAAATCCAAAAAGAAAGTACAAGCTCCTAGGTGAGACACATGTTTTCATTTGGAGAGCAAGAACAAAATTTCGTTCTTTGTGCATGTAGAAGTCATCACATAAAAACAAGTTCAGAATGCACATTTACCTAATCAAGTCTTCAATATCATGTCATATCTGCAGATTTTTCAAAGTGAAGGATAAATGGCAAAACAAGGATTTTCTAAAAACCCCTCAAAAATGGAGAGGAAAAACCAACACAAGGGTTAGGGTTTAGTACTAGTGGCGGAGGGTTTATTACTCCGGTTGATGGAAGCGAAGATGTGTTTCTTTCATCAATCAGCACACCGAGGAGAAGCGGCGTTGGGGGTGGATGCGACACAAAAATCAAATAAAGAAAACCCCATTGGTAAAAACCCTCAAAGTCGCCTCCCACCATCAAACCCCATCCATAACCACATGTTTCCACTTCTCTATTTTTTTATTTCTTTTATTTAGGGTTTGAAAAGCCCAAGCAGTAGAGAGGAAAGGGCAAGAAAAAAGGAAAAGAAATTGACTGTTATAGGGAACTTGAGGGGGGAATTGTTGGTTGCTTGGTTTGCTGTTACTGCTAATTTTTTTCTGATAATAACTTTGGTAGGATTGAATACCTTCAGAAGAACAAGATGGTAATGCTAGTTGATTAAGTTATTGATCAAAATCGATAAACTTACTATAAGCACTCTCTCCATTGTACGCTGCACCTCAACTTGAATAAAGTTTATGACGTAGTATAGATTTTGTGTATATACATATATGTATATATTTATGTAATTTCAATTGCCTTGTGACTCATACTTAAATATTGGAACTTATATCATTCTTCCTATCAAGTTTAAAGAATTCAATTTCATTTATCTTTCATCTTGCATATTAAGTGGAAGCTGCCGAAAGTAAATCGGGCTCTGGCAGCCAGACTTCTTTAGGAGGAGGAAGAGCTGAATGAGAATAAAGGAGGTGATGATGCAGATGTTCAGAAAACATCAAACTAAAAGAAAGGTCTCACGAGTGAATTTCTCAAAGATGAGAGGTATACAGCAATGTTTGAAAATAAGGCATTTCATAGAGGTTGTGTTTATGCAAAAAACTTACTTTTCTTGATTGCTACTGTTAGTTATGATGAACCATGTAGTACCTTGTTCCCAGGGATCTGTGAAATAGTTGGAACTTTAATAACCCCTGGACAGCAAGTAATATAGAGACATGTGAAAATGTGCAAGAACTGATAATCACTATACATATCTTTAGTGCAAAGAATCAATTTTGAGAGCAATGAGATAGAGATATATCGGCTGGTCAAGGGCTTGAATATCAACCACCTTTATCCTCTGAAATTTAGGATACATCATTGGGATATCACTCAAATTTGCGTAACAATATTTTGAATAGGACACGAATGTAGTGGGTGGATTTGGTTTGATCATTAGTGCAGAAAGATTCATTAATGATGATGGCATCACTGTTGGACTCGTACTAACAACATATGTATTGGAATTTGTTTACGTCCAAACAGCAGCCAAATTACTTATCATTTCTTGACACCGCTTCCAGGACTTTGAGGTTGATGAATTCTCAAACAAATACCTGGCTTTGCACCCAATGCCATCAACAACAAAAAAAGGCATCTTTGCTGGAAGAGCATTTTGAAGCTGTTGAAGAAGAGGATGAAAAGGCTATTGGTGGTTCTGATGCATCATCAGCGAGTGAATTGTGAGAAGATGAGCATGAAACACAAAGGCCAAATCCAAAAAGAAAGTACAAGCTCCTATGTGAGACAAGTTTTCATTTGGACAGCAGGAACAAAATTTCGTTCTTTGTTCATGCTGAAGTCATCACAGAAAAACAATTTCAGAATGCACATTTACCTAATCAAGTCTTCAATATCATGTCATATCTGCAGATTTTTCGAAGTGAAGGATAAATGTCATATCTGCACACCGAGGAGAAGCGCCGTTGGAGGTGGATGCGACAGAAAAATCTAAGAAAGAAAACCCCACTAGTGAAAACCCACAAAACTACTGTTTGCCTCCCACCATCAAACCCCATCCATACCCATATGTTTTCACTTCTCTATTTTTTTATTTCTTTTATTTAGGGTTTGAAAATCCAAAGCAGTAGTGAGGAAAGGGCAAGAAAAAAGGAAAAGAAATTGACTATTATAGGGAACTTGAGGGAGGAATTATCGGTTTCATGGTTTACTGTTACTGCTAATTTTTTTCTGATAATTACTTTGGTAGGATTGAATACTTTCAGAAGAACAAGATGGTAATGCTAGTTGATTTAGTTATTGATCAAAATCGATAAACTTACTATAAGCACTCTCTCCATTGTACGCTGCACCTCAACTTGAATAAAGTTTATGACGTAGTACAGACTTTGTGTATATACATATACGTATATATTTATGTAATTTCAACTGCCTTGCGACTCATACTTAAATATTGGAACTTATATCATTCTTCCTATCAAGCGTAAAGAATTCAATTACATTTATCTTTCATCTTGCAGATTAAGAGGAAGCTGCCGAAAGTTAATCGGACTTCTTGAGGACGAGGAAGAGCTGAATGAGATTTAGGGAGCTGATGATGTAGATGTTCAGAAAACATCAAAGAAAAAGAAAGGTCGCACGAGTGAACTTCTCAAAGATGAGAGGTTACAGCTATGTTTGAAAATAAAGTATTTCATAGAGGTCTGTTTATGCAAAAGACATACTTTTTTTTATTGCTGCTGTTAGTTATGATCAACCATGTAGTACCTTGTTCCCAGGGATTTGTGAAATAGTTGGAACTTTAATAACCCCTGGACAGTAAGTAATATAGAGACATGTGAAAATGCACAAGAACTGATAATCATTATACATATCTTTAGCGCAAAGAATCAATTTTGAGAGCAATGAGATAGAGATATATCGGCTGGTCACGGGCTTGAGTATCAACCACCTTTATCCTCTAAAATTTAGGATACATCATTGGGATATCTCTCAAATTAGCGTAACAACATTTTGAATAGGACACGAATGGGTGGAATTTGTTTGATGATTAGTGTGGAAACATTCATTAATGATGATGGTATCACTGTTGGACTCGTACTGACAACATATGTATTGGAATTTGTTTACGTCCAGACAGCAACCAAATTACATATCATTTCTTGACACCGCTTCCAGGACTTTGAGGCTTAAGAATTCTCAAACAAATACCTGGCTTTGCACCCAATGCCATCAACAACAAAAAAAGGCATCTTTGCTGGAGGAGCATTTTGAAGCTGTTGAAGAAGAGGATGAAAAGGCTATTGGTGGTTCTGATGCATTATCAGCGAGTGAATTGTGAGAAGATGAGCATGAAAACACAAAGGCCAAATCCAAAAAGAAAGTACAATCTCCTAGGTGAGACACATATTTTCATTTGGAGAGCAAGAAAAAAATTTCGTTCTTTGTGCATGTAGAAGTCATCACATAAAAATAAGTTCAGAATGCACATTTACCTATTCAAGTCTTCAATAACATGTCATATCTGCAGATTTTTCGAAGTGAAGGATAAATGGCAAAAGAAGGGTTGTCTAAAAACCCCTAAAAAACGGAGAGGAAAAACCAATAGAAGGGTTAGGGTTTAGTACTAGTGGCGGAGGGTTTATTACTCCAGTTGATGGAAGCGAAGATGTGTTTCTTTCATCAATCAACACATCCAGGAGGTGGATGTAACACAAAAATCCAAGAAAGAAACCCCACTCATAAAAACCCTCAAAACTACTGTTCGCCTCCCACCATCAAACCCCATCCATAACCACATGTTTCCACTTCTCTATTTTTTATTTCTTTTATTTAGGGTTTGAAAAGCCAAAGCAGTAGAGATGAAAGGGCAAGAAAAAAGGAAAAGAAATTGACTGTTATAGGGAACTTGAGGGGGGAATTGTTGGTTTCTTGGTTTACTGTTACTGGTAATTTTTTTCTGCTAATTACTTTGGTAGGATTGAATACCTTCAGAAGAACAAGATGGTAATGCTAGTTGAATTAGTTATTGATCAAAATCGATAAACTTACTATAAGCACTCGCTGCACCTCAACTTGAATAAAGTTTATGACGGAGTATAGATTTGTGTATATACATATATGTATATATTTATGTAATTTCAATTGCCATGTGACTCATACTTAAATATTAGAACTTATATCATTCTTCCTATCAAGTTTAAAGAATTCAATTTCATTTATCTTTCATCTTGCATATTAAGAGGAAGCTGCCGAAAGTTAATCGGGCTCTGGCAGCCCGACTTCTTTAGGAGGAGGAAGAGCTGAATGAGAATAAGGGAGGTGATGATGCAGATGTTCAGAAAACATCAAACTAAAAGAAAGGTCTCACTAGTGAATTTCTGAAAGATGAGAGGTATACAGCAATGTTTGAAAATAAGGCATTTCATAGCGGTTGTGTTTATGCAAAAAACTTGCTTTTCTTGATTGCTGCTGTTAGTTATGATCAACCATGTAGAACCTTGTTCCCAGGGATCTGTGAAATAGTTGGAACTTTAATAACCCCTGGACAGTAAGTAATATAGAGACATGTGAAAATGCACAAGAAATGATAATCATTATACATATCTTTAGTGCAAAGAATCAATTTTGAGAGCAATGAGATAGAGATATATCGGCTGGTCACGGGCTTGAGTATCAACCACCTTTATCCTCTGAAATTTAGGATACATCATTCGGATATCTCTCAAATTAGCGTAACAATATTTTGAATAGGACACGAATGTAGTGGGTGGATTTGGTTTGATGTTTAGTGTAGAAAGATTCATTAATGATGATGGCATCACTGTTGGACTCGTACTGACAACATATGTATTGGAATTTGTTTACGTCCAAACAGCAGCCAAATTACTTATCATTTCTTGACACCGCTTCCAGGACTTTGAGGTTGATGAATTCTCAAACAAATACCTGGCTTTGCACCCAATGCTATCAACAACAAAAAAAGGCATCTTTGCTGGAGGAGCATTTTGAAGCTGTTGAAGAAGAGGATGAAAAGGCTATTGGTGGTTCTGATGCATCATCAGTGAGTGAATTGTGAGAAGATGAGCATCAAAACACAAAGGCCAAATCCAAAAAGAAAGTACAAGCTCCTAGGTGAGACACATGTTTTCATTTCGAGAGCAAGAACAAAATTTCGTTCTTTGTGCATGTAGAAGTCATCACATAAAAACAAGTTCAGAATGCACATTTACCTAATCAAGTCTTCAATATCATGTCATATCTGCAGATTTTTTGAAGTGAAGGATAAATGGCAAAAGAAGAATTTTCTAAAAACCCCTCAAAAACGGAGAGGAAAAAACAACAGAAGGGTTAGGGTTTAGTACTAGTAGCGGAGGGTTTATTACTCCGGTTGATGGAAGCGAAGATGTGTTTCTTTCATCAATCAACACATCCAGCAGAAGCGGCGTTGGAGGTGGATGTGACACAAAAATCCAAGAAAGAAACCCCACTCATAAAAACCCTCAAAACTACTGCTCGCCTCCCACCATCAAACCCCATCCATAACCACATGTTTCCACTTCTCTATTTTTTTATTTCTTTTATTTAGGGTTTGAAAAGCCCAAGCAGTAGAGAGGAAAGGGCAAGAAAAAAGGAAAAGAAATTGACTGTTATAGGGAACTTGAGGGGGGAATTGTTGGTTGCTTGGTTTGCTGTTACTACTAATTTTATTTTGATAATTACTTTGGTAGGATTGAATACCTTCAGAAGAACAAGATGGTAATGCTAGTTGATTTAGTTATTGATCAAAATCGATAAACTTACTATAAGCACTCTCTCCATTGTACGCTGCACTTTAACTTCAATAAAGTTTATAACGTAGTAAAGATTTTGTATATATACATATATGTATATATTTATGTAATTTCAACTGCCTTATGACTCAAACTTAAATATTGGAACTCGTACCATTCTTCCTATCAAGTATTGAGAATTCAATTTCATTTATTTATTTCATCTTGCAGATTAAGTGGAAGTTGTCGAAAGTTAATCGGGCTCTGGCAACCTGACGTCTTGAGGAAGAGGAAGAGCTGAATGAGAATAAGGGAGCTGATGATGTAGATGTTCAGAAAACATGAAAGAAAAAGAAAGGTCTCACGAGTGAAGTTGTCAAAGACGAGAGGTTTACAGCTATTTTTGAAAATAACGTATTTCGCAGAGGTTTTGTTTATGCAAAAAACATGCTTTTCTTGATTGCTGTTGTTAGTTATGATCAACCATGTAGTAACTTGTTCACAAGGATTTGTGAAAAAGTTGGAACTTTAATAACCCCTGGACACTAAGTAATATAGAGACATGTGAAAATGCACAAGAAATGATAATCATTATACATATCTTTAGCGCAAAGAATCAATTTTGAGAGCAATGAGGTACAGATATATCGGCTGGTCACGGGCTTCAGTATTAACCACCTTTATCCTCTGAAATTTAGGCTACATCATTGGGATATCTCTCAAACTAGCGTTATAACCTTTTGAATAGTACACAAATATATTGGGTGGATTTTGTTTGTTGATTAGTGTAGAAAGATTCATTAATGATGATGGCATCACTGTTCGACTCGTACTGACAACATATGTATTCGAATTTGTTTACGTCCAAACTTCAACTAAATTCTGTATCATTTCTTGACACTGCTTGCAGGACTATGAGGTTGATGAATTCTCAAACGAATACCTGGCTTTGCACTCAATGCCATCAACAACAAAAAAAAGGCATCTTTGCTGGAGGAGTATTTTAAAGCTGTTGAAAAAGAGGATGAAAAGGCCATTGGTTATTCTGATGCATCATCAGCGAGTGAATTGTGAGAAGATGAGCATGAAAACACAAAGGCAAAATCCAAGAAGAAAGTAAAAGCTCCTAGGTGAGACAAGTTTTCATTTGGACAGTAGGAACAAAATTTCGTTCTTTGTTCATGCAGAAGTATCAGATAAAAACAAGTTCAGAATGCACATTTACCTAATCAAGTCTACAATATCATGTCACATCTGCAGATTTTTCAAAGTGAAGGATAAATGGCAAAAGAAGGATTTTCTAAAAACCCCTCAAAAACAGAGAGGAAAAACCAACAAAGGGGTTAGAGTTTAGTACCACTGGCGGAGAATTTATTACTCTGATTGATGGAAGCGAAGATGTGTTTCTTTCATCAATCAGCACATTGAGGAGAAGCGCCGTTGGAGGTGGATGCGAGACAAAAATCCATGAAAGAAAACCCCACTGGTAAAAAGCCTCAAAACTACTGTTCGCCTCCCACGATCAAACCCCATCCACACCCATATGTTTCCACTCCTCGATTTTTTTATTTCTTTTATTTAGGCTGTGAAAAGCCAGAGCAGTAGAGAGGAAAGGGCAAAAAAAAAGAAAAGAAATTGACTGTTACACGGAACTTGAGGGGGGAATTGTTTGTTGCTTGGTTTACTTTTACTGCTAATTTTTTTCTGATAATTACTTTGGTAGGATTGATTACCTTGAGAAGAACAAGATGGTAATGCTAGATGATTTAGTTATTGATCAAAATCGATAAACTTACTATAAGCACTCTCTCCATTGTACGCTGCACTTCAACTTGCATAAAGTTTATGACGTAGTAAAGATTTTGTGTATATACATATATGTATATATTTATGTAATTTGAACTGGACTCATACTTAAATATTGGAACTCATATCATTCTTCCTATCAAGTGTTGAGAATTCAATTTCATTTATCTTTCATCTTGCATATTAAGAGGAAGCTGCGGAAAGTTAATCGGGCTCTGGCAGCCTGACTTCTTGAGGACGAGGAAAAGCTGAATGAGAATAAGGGAGCTGATGATACAGATGTTCAGAAAACATCAAAGAAAAAGAAAGGTCTCAAGAGTGAAGTTCTCAAAGATGAGAGGTTTACAGCTATGTTTGAAAATAAGGCATTTCATAGAAGTTGTGTTTATGCAAAAAACTTGCTTTTCTTGATCGCTGCTGTTAGTTATGATCAACCATGTATTACCTTGTTCCCAGGAATTTGTGAAATAGTTGGAACTTTAATAAGCCCTGGACAGTAAGTAATATAGTGACATGTGAAAATGCATAAGAACTGATAATCATTATACATATCTTTAGCGCAAAGAATCAATTTTGAGAGCAATGAGATACAAATATATCGGCTGGTCACGGGCTTGAGTATTAACCACCTTTATCCTCTGAAATTTAGGCTACATCATTGGGATATCTCTCAAATTAGCGTGACAACCCTTAACAAGAGATTGGAGCCCAATATTCATTGTGACAATAGTCTTTGATTAGTCAGGGAATTAATTTGTTGGAATGTGGATGTGTGGAGACTGAAAATTATTCTTTGGGGGTTGACAATTTTTAATGAACACGTAAACTTGAGAAGGAAGTTAGCGTCTTTAGAAAAATATGCGAATTATCCTGTGGTAGCACTTGAATTTTCTGATTGTTGTCTTGTCTTATCCCTTAGATTAATAGGAATTTTTGGTATAAGCGAGATAAGTAGGAGAAACTAGCACTAGTGGTATATTAAAAATAAATAAAATTATGTGAAGTGTGTTCTATTGACCACATCAAATAAGCAATGTTCAAGAATCTGCACAAAAGCCTTTGTGTGAGCTTTTGGGCCAAAGCATTTTCATCTAAATAGTGCTCCTAGATTTCTTTTGATTGAGGGCATCAAACTTAGTGTGTCTATTCTAGAACTTGCTTGTGTAATACATTTTGAGTTCACATTCTTGTAAGATTTGGTGCCTGAAAGTAATAAGGGCACTTAGGAATACCCCATTGACCTCAAAAGAGCCGACCTTGAATTCACCCATAGCAAAACTCATTTGAGCCTTGGCTTTTCCTTTGTAGGTTAAACCACGTTATAAGCTTAATCATCCCCTTCTTGATTATCTCCTGAAATGATTTTGAACCCATTTAAGGGGGTTGTGTTGGCTTGGTTGTTTGTAAATTGACATGAAAATGAGTGAATGAAATGAGGTTGCATACAAGCGATGCACTGCTAGTCCCAAAGAAAAGATAAGAAAAAAAAATGGGACGAGGAAATGAAAAACAAATGATGAAACAGAAAGAATAAAAAGAAAAGGAAAAAGAACTAGTCAATTGGATAATGATCTAAAGACGTACTGAGAAGCGACGTCGGTCATTGATTCAGATAAGTGGCTTGAGGCCATGAAATCTGAAATGGACTCAATAGGTTCAAATAAAGTTTTAACCCTCGTACACCCACCTAAAGGTGTTAAACCTGTTGTGTGCAAATTGGTCTACGAATACAAGTTTGGAGCTGACAGAAAGATTACAACCTTCAACGCTGGGCTCGTGGAAAACGATACACTCAATGACCCGGGGTTGATTTCGAGGAAACCTATTCGCCCGTAGACATGGCCAAGTCCATTCAAATTTTGCTTGCCATAGGAACAAGGTCTGACTATGAAATATGGAACATGGACGTGAAAATGACATTTCACAATGGTTTCGTTGAGGAAGAGATCTACATTGTTCAGCTAAAGGATTTCACTTTCCATGAGAAGAACAGAAGGCCTATCGTCTCCAAATGTCCATCTATGGCCTCAAATAAGCTTTCTAAAGCTGGAACACACGTTTTGATGAAGTCATATGGGGTTATGATTTCATCAAGAATGAATTTGATCCTTGTGTATTCAAGAAGATCAGTGGACCGTGGTTGCGTACCTTGTGTTTTATGTACATGATAACTTACTAATTGGGAATGGTGTTAAGTTGTTAGGCAACATTAAAGCATGGTTGTCCACACAATTTTCCATAAATGATATGGGTGATCCTCTTAGATTCTTGGCATCAAGAGTTATAGGGATAGATCTAGAAGGATGTTAGGACTAACCCAATCCTCATATATTGAGAAATCTTGAAGAGATTCAAGATGCAGAACTCAAAACAAGGATTCCTTCCCATGAGGCATGGGATTAAGATGTCCAAGAAGCAGTCTCCCAAAACTGATGAGGAACTTAAAAGGATGTCGGACATCCCTTATATTTCAACCGTAGGAAGCATTCAGTATGTTGTCCAGTACACCAGGCCAGATGTCGCGTATGCTTTGAGCGTGACGAGCAGATATCTAGCATGCGCCAGGGAGGAGCAGTCAAGATAATACTTAAGTAACTGAAAAGGACTAAAGATGTGTTCTTGATTTATGGTAGTGGAGAATTGATATTGGAAGGCTACAATGATGCTAGCTTGCAATCAGACGATGATGATGCCAAGTCTCAATCAGGTTTTGTATTCAAGCTGAATGGTGGTGTGGTTGCTTAGAAAAAGTACCAAGTAGGTTACCACAACGGATTCCACCATGAAACTGAATACATAGTAATTTCAGAAGTAGCTGAGGAAGCGATTTCGATGAAAACATACATCTAAGAGTCGGGTGTGGTATCTAGAATTGTTGAGCCCGTAGTTATCTTTTGGGATAACAACGGGGTAATAGCAGAAGCAAAGAAATCAAGATCTCATCACCATTCCAAACATATTCTTAAACGCTACCATCTGCTTAGAGAGATGGTGAGCAGAGGTGACGTCAGGATAGACCCTACCATCTGCTTAGAGAGATGGTGAGCAGAGGTGACGTCAGGATAGACCGAGTTAGCTCAACAGAAAACACAGAGGATCAACTTATTAAGCCAATGTCTCAAATTGCCCATGCTAGGCATTTGGATAAGATGGGTTTGAGGTCGATAGTTTATTGGATTTAGGTCAAGTGGGAGACTGTTAGAATAGATGACCTGAAAGCTAATTAGATTGGAATGTTTGTAATCTATTCCGGCAATAACTCGATTTTATGTAATATTATTCAATGAATAAAATGAGTATTCGCTATTGGCATTTCTTTTGTTTTGCCCATTACATTTATGTTTGCACTTCTTTCAAAACCTCAAAACAAAGCCCACAGACCACATTGAACAACCGTGCAATAGTTAGAAATGTGCATTAGATCGCGGTCATGAAACCAACTTTTAGGGTTTGGTTAGAAATATTCCGAATCAAGGACCTCGAGAATGGGCATCGAAGTGTCCTATGGAGACTTGCATTATGATTCACATTCATTTGATGAGTTCCGTGTTTCATCAGAGGCAGATGTGTTAATGGTTATCTAAATAGGTCGATTGACTCGCGGGTATCGTCATATGGATGCCTTGGAGGCTTGGTCGGTATGACATGAGTCCGCTCCAATAGTACGGGATCAGTCCTCAGACTTGATGAATCACGGCAGTCACGTGCATGCGGATGACTGTATCATAGATTTGTGTAAGAGGTGATCATATCACAGACATCGTCATCATAGGACTTGTCTTGTGCTTTCAAAGTACGTAGAGAAGGCGGTTAGTTCCAAGAAGAGGATCCATCTCCTGTCAAAACGTGACAGAGGCATCTCCTATGCACATGGAGATGCGTTAATGCTCTAGAAACTTATGGCCACAGTCATTGGTCGAGTAGAACAAAATAGGTTCCTTGTTCGAGCAATTTGGCGTGACGCGACTTAAGTATTAAGCATAGACGCCTACTCCAGGAAGGGAACTGACACCTAATTCCATGTTGTAGACTATGGCCAGGAGATGGTAGATGGAATAACCGTACTAGTATAGACTCGGGGCCTAAAAGTTCACATGGATTTGCACCTAGTCTCTAGTGCCATGGACCGTTGCTAGAAGGTCACCATAATGATAGGCTTTCTTGCTCAAGGATTAATCAATAATTATTAATTAAATTTAATTTAATTAATAATAGTGGTGGACACAAGCTCAAGTCTAGCTGAAAAGTGAACCTATACAGTCACACATAAATCACTAATAAGGGACGAGTAATTAATTAAGAATTAATTTTATAAATAATTGGAATACTTATATATGAGAGGGATCCATTGGATGGATATGCCCAAGGATAAATTATTTGGATTAATTTAAATTAGGCTTGCCCTTTGTATTTAATGAGTTGGACTTATTATTTAATAAACGCTTATTGGGTATATATATTTAAATGGATTAACTTTATGATGGACTTAATTAAGTAGGATTTAATTAAGATTGATTGGGCCTTTTATTTTAATTAATCAAAATAAGCCCAAGCCCATTAATTAAGTTGGTGGAGATGATTTGGAAAGGAAAATATTGAGTAACAAATTCACTTTTGTAAGTGTCATGTTAGTGATTCTTTATTTCGAATAAAGGATTTTATTAACTTATGGATGGTTAAATGAACCTCAACATATTTTATTTCATCCATAAAAGGTATATGTATATTATTTATTTGGAATAACTAATGAATATATAAAAAAGCAAGAAAATAATTTCCTTCTCTCCAATTCCACCTCTCGGCCTAACCCCCTCTTGTACACACTTGGTGTATTTTTTCTCGTCAATTCTTTTCTAGCAAATTAAGTCGAGGAATCTCAAGTTCCGGTGTGGTGTGGGTGAAGCTTTAGAAGGTTTCTACGCTGAAGCCTTGCGTGAACGGATTAAACGAACCATGTTCAAAATAAACAAATGAAAGGTTATTCTTGATTTACATTTATGTACCTCACGTTTTCATTCAACCAATAGCTCTGTTCATTTTAATTTTTTCATTTATTTTATTAACTACATTGAACTCCCTGCAACTCCAAGGGTACACCCCTTGGACTTACGGTCTCATTGTGGTTTCGTTTTAGTTACGTAATTTATTTTAACTGTTTCCACTAGCGCGTTCCCGGGCAGATCCACTCGCAGTTTCGGCTGCCCTTTCACTACTACCCAAATATGGTCTCGCGAGTCGTGGTACATTTTGAATTAGAAGGCAAGCTGCATTATTGTTATGAACAAAGAAACACGGTCGTTGTTTCCCTATCTCACGAGTCATGGGGGGTCACAATTGAGGTGTGGTTTGGTAGATGGGTTGGGCTTAACACCAGGTAGTATGGTTCATTTGGAGTCCTCGGGATCATGGAAAGAGGTGAGACAAAATATCTTGGGAATCTCATAGAATGAGAATCGCATTGGTTGCCTCCCATATGGCTTTTTCCATGTGAATAATAAAAGTGGGCATGGTAAATTGTTCTTGTGGATCCCAAGCCCATTAGAAAGGGATGTACCAAAACCCCACTCGAGAGTGGTGGGATTTTGTTGAAATAGTAGGAGAATTGAATGACTACAAGACCAACTCATAACACAAAATAATATTGGAATGATCTACTTATTCTTTCTACTCTGCGTTTAGAACACATGTTTTAGAAACGTTTTTCAATTTCTTAAATGGAATGCAAAGAATTAAATTGGCTGAAAAAATCGAAGGATTGTCCTCGATTTTCAAACTGGCTTATGTCATGATTAAGCCACTTCCATCAAACTTGTGAATGGATTCCTTACTAAAAAAGAACATTGACTAAAGGACCATACCAGTATGGACTCGGAAATCTGAATTGTCATACGAAAATTCAGCTAGTCTATAGTGACGGGCTTTCTTGATTATGGGTTAATAAAGAAATACTAATTAATATTAGTGTTAGATCCCAAGTCTAACTGAAAGGTGAACCTAAAGAATCACACACAAATCACTGAAAATGAACATAGAATTAATTTGGAATTAATTCCATAAATAAATTGATTACTTACAAAGAGGGATCCATTGAATCGAAAAGGGCCCAAGAATAAATTAATGGTATTAATATATTTTTGGTTTGTCCTTATAATTTAATAAGTTGGATCTTATTAAAGAATAAATATAATATGGGTATAAGTATTTAATTGGATTAAATAGAATTTGAGCTTAATTAAATTGGATTTTTATTAAAGATTTAATAAAAATTCATTGGCTTGTATTTTTATAAGGGTAAGAATTGTTCAAGCTCAATTATTTTGAGCCAAGAAAAATTCCAT